>NC_068566.1:37554863-37863606 GCF_025698545.1 Gossypium raimondii
GGTTCTAGAATTGATCGAGGAGCTTGACAGTATCCCTTTTTGTTATCTCTCGCAAGACGAAAATTAGATGGCTGATGCTTTGGCCACTCTAGCCTCTATGATCAAAGTGAACAAACCAAAAGACATGAAGCCTATTTAAATCAGCATTCATGAGACCCCAGCTCCTTGCTACAGTATTGAGAAAGAGGAAAATGATGACCATCCATGGTACCAAGACATACTACGATATGTAAAGAATCGTGAATACCCCGACCATGCGACGGAGAATGATAAGAGGACATTGAGGAGACCAGCCATTGATTATGTCCTAGATGGAGAGATTTTGTAGAAGAGGGGAAAGGATCAAGCATTGTTGAGATGCGTGGATGCTGTGCAGGCCAAGAAAACTTTGGAAGAAGTCCATGAAGGTATCTGTGGAACGCATACCAACGGCTTCACGATGGCTAGACAGATTATGAGATTTGGGTACTATTGGTCCACCATGGAAGGAGATTGTATTAATTATGCCAAAAAGTGCCATAAATGCCAAATTTATGGGGACAAAATGCATGCACCTCCTTCACCTCTTCACGTTATGACTTCTCCATGGCCTTTCTCCATGTGGGGGATAGATGTTATCGGGCCAATATCACTAAAGGCTTCTAATGGGCATCATTTTATTTTTGTGGTTATTGACTATTTCACTAAATGGGTGGAAGCTGCTTCATATGCTAACGTCACGAAGTCAATAGTCAGAAATTCTTGAAAAAAGAGATTATATGTCGATATAGAATGCCCGAAAGAATCATATCTGACAATGCACTGAATTTGAACAACAGTACGATAACGGAAGTCTGCAGTCAATTTAAAATCAGACACCATAATTCGTCACCTTATTGCCCAAAAATGAATGGGGCAGTGGAGGCGGCTAACAAAAATATCAAGAAAATTGTAGGGAAAATGACAGAAACTACAAGGACTGGCATGAGAAATTACCTTTCGCTCTCCTTGCATATCAAACGTCTATTAGGACTTCTATTGGGGCAACACCTTTTTCTCTAGTTTACGGGATGGAGGCAGTGTTACCCATTGAAGTTGAGATCCCTTCTCTCCGAGTGTTAGCTGAGCTAAGGTTAGATGAGGCCGAATGGATTCAATCTCGATATGATCAGTTGAACCTGATAGAAGAAAAAATGTTAAAAGCTATTCGTCACGGTCAGTTGTACCAGAAATGAATGATGCGAGCCTATAACAAGAAGGTTCGTCCTAGAGAATTTCATGAGGGGGACCTGGTGTTGAAAAAAAAAATTTCCTCTAGAAAAGGATTTTAGAGGGAAATGGATGCCAAATTGAGAAGGACCTTATGTTGTAAAGAAGGCCTTTTTCTGGAGGAGCTTTGATCTTGAGCGAGATAGATGGTAAAAGCCTGCCAAATCCTGTAAACTCGGACTCAGTTAAGAAATATTTCACCTGAAGAAGGAAAGAAACCAAAGTGAAAACCCGCAAAGGGTGCTTTGAATCAAAAGAAAAAAGAAATAAGTAAAATGGAGAGACCAAGGTGAAAACCCACAAAGGGCGCTTTGAGACCAAAAGGGATTTGAGTTGAAAACCCGAAAAGGGCGGCTCAAATTTTGATCAGACTGGGCCATGTGGTGATCTTGTTATACCTGAATCAACAAGAAAGGGTAGGTGACATCTTGGGGCATCAACAAAGTCCTGTAGAACTCCTAAACACATGTCAAACTCAGAATGGTCCTTCAGAAAGTTGTATAGGGAAATTCAAGCTGCGATATCTGGGGCACCTAATCTTCATACTATTTATATTGAATTTGTTGTATTTGAATACTTCTTTCTTTTTCAAGATACGTGTTCCCAATCAATTCCTCTTTTATTCTTGATAATTTATTCATTTCGAGCTATGCTCCCAAATCAATTTCATTTTTATCCATTGTTATGATCTTTTTACAAGCATGTTGCATTGGAATAATGATTAATGGACTAGTAATACTTTCACAAGGGAATTTTTGCATATTACTCTAGAAATTTCTAAATAATATAGAAACCTGAAACAGGACTATGGTTTAGAACGCACCAAGTTTAAAGATTGAAATGTCTAAGAAGGAAAAGCCTAAATTAAGACTATCGTTTCAGATTTTGTTGTCCAAACATCAATTGAACAAAATGGCAAGATGTCGTGTTGGTGACAAAGCTTCAATGAACAAACAAGCAATAATCACCGAGTGATAAGAAGAGGTTTTCTCGGAAAAGAAAATTTTACAATTGTACTTAAACATTTGGTACGACACCTTGGGAATGGTGTAGGAGACCAAAGAGATTCAGATCTTGTATCCGTGAATTGCAGTGGGAGAGGATTGGGAAAGAGCTAGATCTTATACTCAGTGGGAGGAAGATGGTTCAAATTTTATGTCCCAAAATTATAATAGATTGGACCTAGAAGATTACAGTGGGGGCAATCCGGTTAAGTAAAATATGAGCATTACCAACTGGACAAGATAGCATTCTAACGTGTTGGTAATAAAGCTTTATTGAACAATGAGCAATAACAACTCAAACATTGAGGGATCATTTCCATGACATTTTTGCATTCATGCATGCACATTTAGCTAGGAGATTTTGATTCATTCTGATCATAATATTCCAATCATTAGGCATAAATAGGCCCATAAAATGGATTCTACAGGTTATGTTCCCCAAAACAGATCGATGAAACCACAAACTCTATACCACTAAAGTTGTAGTGAAATGGATTGAAGATAACAGATCTTGTCTTCCTGTACTGGCGGTGAAGCAGATCGAGAACACAAGTCTTATCTCCTTGAAGTTGCAATGGATCAGACTGAAGATAGCGAATCTTATTTCCCTGAAGTTGCAGTGGAACAGATTGAAACTATAGATTACAGATCTTATCCCACTGAAGTTGCAGTAGAGCAGATTATATCAAACCTTATCTCCCTAAAGTTGCAGTGGAGCAGGTTAAAAATAAATCAATCTTATCTCCCAGAAGTTGCAGTGGAGCAGATTGAAGACGGGTTACAAATCTTATCTCCCTGAAGTTGTAGTGGAGCAGATGGAAGCCATAAACCTTATCCCCCTGAAATTGCAATGGGGCAGGTTGAAATTACAAGTCTTATCTCCCCAAAGTTGCAATGGAGCAGGTTGAAGATACCAATCTTATCTCCCTGAAGTTGCGGTGGAGCAGATTGAAGTTATTAGTCCTATCTCCCTAAAGTTGCAAAAGAGTGGATTAAAATGATGGATCTTATCTCTCTGAAGTTGCAGTAGAACAGATCATATCAACCTTATCCCCTTGAAGTTGCAGTGGAGCGGATTAAAACGATGAATCCTATACCTCTGAAGTTGCAGTAGGTTGGATTAAATCTATCATAACAAGTCTCATCTCCCTAAAGTTGTAGAGAAGCAGACTGTAGATGGCAGATCTTATCGTATCAAACATTATTTCCCCGAAGTTACAGCAGAGTGGATCGAAGCAACAAGACATAGTGGACTGGAAGGAGGCTACTTGGAGAAGAGAAGCACCAAAACAAGTCAAGAATCAGCGAGACCGGGCAAATTGGCCCTTCAAAAGTCTTTGCTCTATTCTCGTTACACGACAATGAGCAAAAAGGGGCAGCTGTACGGGCCCAATATTTGCCCAGGACCCAAAAAACCCAATACATCAAAACCCAAACAGCAAACCTAAACAATTACAAACCCAAACCCAGCCCAATAACCTACCAGCCCAAACAAACCCAATCCAAAACAACTACAACAGCCCAAACCTGAGGCCCAATATCCTAGCCCAACAAACCAAAGTCAAACTAGGGTTTCAGAAAAGCTGAAACCCTAGCGCCGCATCTACTGACCTTTGGTCTCCTGGCCCCTGCCTTCTGCCACCACTGCCACGGTTACATTGCCGCCCCCACTTGCACCGTCACCTGCAAGACACGCAAACAACAGAAACACGCAAGGAAAATAATAGAGATAACATGTAACATTGGCTATAAAAGTCGAATTTCATCACTGTATTGGGGGTTCCCTTTTCCTTTTTTTTTCACGATTTCTCAGAAAATAATAGAGATAACATGTAACATTGGCTATAAAGGTGATTTCTTGTGTTTTTCATTTCGGTTTTCAAATTTTTTACTCTATTTTCGTCCTTTTTTGTTTATTTCTCTAAGTATAACATAGAGTAAAAAAAGACTTACCGGACGGTCGTGGTCGCTCTGTCAGAGGGCTTCTCCTCCATTGCCTGATTTGGGTCTCAAGGGGGTCGAAAATCTCTTTTTTATATATCCTCGCGGGTTGAGAGAGCTTGGTTGTAATATCCCGAAAATTACTACTGTAATACCCCGAAAGTTATTACAGTAAGAAAGTAGGTATCCTTGATAGTAAAATAAGGAAATAAAGTGACAAAAAGGGAAATTTTGAGTTATGGCAACATTGGGAATTATATTATATGACATATTAATTCAAGAAAGTATTAAATCGCAAAAGTGAGAAAAGTTTTGTTGCCCAAGAGTAAATACTCGAAATTTGAGGGGTTAAAGTGTAAATATGAAAAATTTGAAGGACCAATAGTGCAAATATTTTAAGGGTGGAATAATCTAGAAACTAAGGAAAATGGATGAATTAGGACCAAATTAAAAAGGTGAAGAATTTTGAGGGACTAAATCACAATTTTACCAAATTAAGTGATGACTAAAGGATGGAATTTTTAAATATTATAAAGGGAAAATTGGTCAATTAGGGGACAGAGAAATCTAGAAGGCAATGATAATTAATTAAATAAATATTAGTTTATTAATATTTTAATTTGATTTTTAAATAATATTTTATTATTTTATTATTATTCTATTTAGTATATATATGGAAGGAAAGATGAAGAATTTTCATCTTCTTCCCATGCATCCAACGTACTAAGAGAAAAGAAAGAAAGAAACTTTCTTTTCTTTACAATTTGGTCCTTTCACCAAAAATTCACCATTTTCACTTAGAAATCAAAAGAATTTTCATATCCACCAAGAGAGAAAGATAACAAGGAGACTATGGGGAGCTAGAATATCAAGTTAGATTCAAGAAATAGAAGTTTGAGGAGAGAGAAAATCAAGTTAAAGATTGAAATCAATAGGACAAGGTAAGAACATCAAGATTTCAATATATTTTTAAGTTTGTTATTATTGAAAAAGCTTGGAAATGATGTTATAGTAGAGTTTTCTTAAATAAAGTCATATGTTCTTAATATATTAGTGAAGGAAATAAGAGAAAGTGATGGAAAATATTATAGAGAAAATGAATAAGGAAGTTATAAACTTAGTAATCAACGTCTTACACTAAAACAGTTTTGGACAGCAGCAGTAGTTAACTTTGAAAAATCACCATAAATTGTGTAAATCTAATTACAGGATAAAAAATATGGAATTAAAGCTTACTAAGTCTAGTTTCTCATAGAAGAAACGGTGTAAGTAATAAAATTGTAAATCATGAGATATAATAAATTTTGTGAGACAAGGTCATAATGATTTCGGGTTCCCCTGTTCTGACTTTGGAAAATCATCAAAAATTGGAGAAAAATAATTAGGGACTTAAATTTACATGTTTAAATTATTAATGAGTCTATTTTCAAAATAAACAAATGAGAACATCATCAAAATTCTGTACGAGGAGATAATTAATTTTAGTGAAAAAGGTTGGAACTATTAGACAACAGAACATGGATGACTTTAAAGAATAAACTGTACTTATTTGCTAAACCAAAATTCTAAAAATTTTATAGTAAGAGGATATGTGAGTCTAGTTTTATAGAAAATTAACGTATCTCAATTCGGAGTTACATAGCTCAAGATATAAATAATTTTGTGACAATGACTCAAGTGGACAACTTTGAATGAACAAATAAATAAATAGTGAAATTATAGATAATGTTACATGTAAGCATGTTATATACGTTAAGGATGTGGAATAGAGAGGAGGAGGAGTAAAATATATGATTATTCAACTAGCATGAGTTTTCATTAAAAATGGCTAATTTGCATGTTTTAGGTTCAGGGACTAAATTGAATAAAAGTAATATTTTAAGGGTAAATTTGTAAAAATATAAAAAGTGACCAAATTGCATGAGATGAATTGTTTTATTATTTAAATTAATAAATTGAATGAAATATTAATTTATATCAAGATTGGGTGGAAATTGAGGAAAATAGAAAAATATCAAAATGTCCCTGAATTTTGGTATTTCTGCACTTTAGTCTGGTAAGTTCGTGTAACTTGAATTATATTCTTAGATGATTGAAATATATGTATATTGGATTAAGAAATTGATTTGAATTGTGAACATCAGAAATTGTGAATTGAATGAAATGGAAATAAAACTTTGAATTACATGAGTAAATATCGAGTCTCGTAGGCCCTATTTGTTATGAATATAATATTTCGAGGATATGTTGTAAAGAATTATAAAAGCACATTAATAATTTAAAAGTTTTAATTTGGATGAAATTTTGGAACTTGGTTTAATACATATGCAAATGTATGTCTTATAGTAGTGCCTCGTACCCTATTCCGGCGTCGAATACGGGTAAGGGGTGTTACATTGGCTCTCAAGGACGCCATACAACGGGGGCTTAAAAGCCCAATTTGTGCAACGCCGGCCACTGGCCACGTCAACGGCGCGACGGAGGCCAGGGGAAACTCAAGGGCCGGAGAAAGAGGGGTTTGAGAGAGGAAACTCTCATTTTTTTAGAAAAGTGGTGAGAAATGAATTTTTTTTTAAAAATTTGACTTTTAAGGGCCGACTAAACAGCATCGTTTAGGGCTGGTCATAATAGTCCTAAAACGACGTCGTTTTGCCCCTTAGATCTACGCGTTGACCCTACCCAACTAGAGGATCCGCGCATTTTTAAGTTTTAGACTATTTGCGCATTCAGCCCTTCTTTTTTTAATGTTTTTTAATCAAGTATTTTTATTTTTTCAATTTTACCCCACAATTTGTTGGGCTTACAATTTGGTCCATAATGGAATTGTGCGTTTTGGCGGGTGGGGGATTATTGCCCATCTAGTCCCTCCTCGTTATTCGCGCGTTCAAATAAGTAATTGCTTTTCATTTATTTCAAATCTGCCCCTTTTTTTGTTTTTAGTTCAATTTGGTCCATATTTTAGCTATTTTATTATCTAATTATTTTAATGTTATTATCATTATTATATTATACCATTAATCTTGTATTATTATTATTTACTTATTTATACCTCTTAAATTTCAAATTTTGTTATGTATATATATGCATGCATATATTTTATAATATACGTACATATTTTTTATAATTTATATATATACATACTTATATATATATTTATTATATCTTATAATTTATATATATATATATATGTACATACATATATCTTTTGCATTTTATAATTTTATTCATTTTCTTTACTTACTTATTCATTTACGTTTTCATTATTATTTTAAAAGAATGTTTTACTTTTATTTGCTTATATACTTGTTATTTTGTATGCTATTGATTTGTCCTTTTTATTTAACTTATTTTCGTTGCTATTGCTCGTATTATTTGTGCTTACATCATCGTGTTCATTTTTGTTTTGTTACGCATATTGACACCGTGTTTCATTTCTACTATTTCGTGTTAGATTAATTTTATTCAATGCATAAATTATGATTTTTGAATAAGCAAAATCTTGTGTTTAGATTTGAGAAGGTCGTACCCTAACTTACGGGGTTTCAATTTTCACAATAAATCTAAATACACGAATCATTTCAAACTCAAGTTTTAAACGATCTCGGGAATTAAGAAGAGATCGTGTCCTAACTTACTGGGCATGATCCTTTTTTTTCTCAAGTTTTAAATGATCTCGAGAATTAAGAAAAGATCGTGTCCTAACTTACTGGGTATGATTCCTTTTTTAAATCCGAGATAGCTAAATATCTTTTAAATAAGTAAATTTTTGGCATTCATTCGCGCATCGAGAATTCATGACATTGTGTCCTAATTTACTGGATATAATTCTCTTTCTCGATTAACGTGAAATATGTCATTTTCCTAAAAATTTTCAACATTTCAATAAAGGATCGTATTTTAAATCTCTTTAAAGTTTTCAATCTTCGACACTAAGACATTAATTAATCAACTAAGTACCAATTTTGGGCGTTACGAGAGTGCTAATCCTTCCTCGTATGTAACCGACTCTCGAACCCATTTTTCTGAATTTCGTGGGCCAAAATCATTGTTTTAATAAAATTAAATTGTTTATTAAAAACAACCACTTTTCAAGGTGGCCCGATCACACCTTATCAAAAAGGATCAGTGGCGACTTCCATATTCGTTTTCATTTTTAAAATCCAAGTCGATCCCGTTTTACAAAAAATGGTTACGACACTTTTAATTTACCACTAAGCTAAATCTTTATTTTAATACTTTATATATACATTTTAATTTTATTATACACAATTTATTATTTTTATCAATCGTATATCTATATCTATACTTACTATTATTTAAGCTCTTAAGCGAGTTGGTGTCACTAACTTGATTAGAGAAATTATAAAATGACATTTTATAATTAAAATAAGTTATATTATTCGATGATACTTTAGTTTTTTTATCTAAAAACCAATAAAAATATGCATATGAGAATTGAACCTAAACCAATTCCATTAGTAAAACATTTAATTTATCATTCCGCTAAAGCATTATTTTGATATTTTTATACACTGTAATTTTGTTATGCACACTTTATTTTTCCACCAATTGTATATTTATATATATACTTACCATTATTTAAGCTCTGATTGAATTGGTGTCTTCCTCAATTGGATCACCAACTCGGTTAGGGAAATTACATAATGTTATTTCGTAATTAAAATAAGTTATATTATTCAATGGTTCTTTAACATTTTATAAGGTACTTTAGCCTTTTATTTAAAAAACTAATAAAAATATGTATATGATAAGATTTGAACCTAAACCAATTGCATTAGTAAAACTTTTAATTTATCATTTAGCTAAAATTTTATTTTGATATTTTTATGCATTTTAATTTTATTATGCATACTTTATTACTTCCTCAACTGTATATGTATATATTAATAATGTATTTAATTGATTTAATGTCACAAATTAACTTGACTCGACTTAAAATTGATAATAATAATGATAAATAATTTTAATATATTTTAATTTTAATATCATACATATTTTATTTATTATTATTAATTAATTTCAAGTAATTTAATATCTTTATTTATCATATATTATTTTAAAATAATATTTGTGCGTGTGATAGAATTTTTTAATATATAAAATTGTGGGAATAATTAAAACTGGACGGTGATCGTGAATGGTGATTGCGTGTGAAAGGCGAAAGGGTGGTAAAGACTATAGGCGGGAGAATGGGGTCACTCTCTGACGCACCCCACGTGACACCGCTTTCTTTGGCTTTTGATAAAAAATTCCCCAACCAATGAACATTTTAAATTTAGAAAATCGAAAAAAATATATCGAATTTAAAAGAAATTGTAATATATTTATGGATAAAAAAACTTAATATATTTATATTGTAATACCCAATTTTAGCTCGAGCTCACATATGGAAACATAATTTTTGAGGATATGCAATCTTAGATATGATATGCAATCCTAGATATGATATGCAATCCTAGATATGATATATGCAATCTTAGATATGATATGCAATCCTAGATATGATATATAATCTTAGATACGATTTTGTAATCTTAGAGATTTAATTTGGAGATACCCTTTAATCTCAGCCGTTGATGTAATTGATCTGTACCGTTAGATTTGGGGAGGCTCAACTATAAATAGAGGTCTCTCCCTTCATTGTAAAAAAAAAAAGGAGGAATAAAAAAAAAGAACGATTGGCAGTTTTTTAAAGATGGCTTACTATTTTCTTCTTTCGATTATTTTTTACTTATTTACGATTTTAAAAAAAGGGAGAAGGTGATACCACTGCGAATTTTATTTATTTATTTTATTTAGCCCCTCCGCCTTTTAATGTTTTTGTAATTAAGTTTTTTTTTAATTTTAAATTTACCCTTTATTTATTTTCGATTTCAATTCGATCTGATTGATGACGCCGTTTAGGAAATAGGGAAAATTTCCTTCCGGTCCCTCCATGTAATATCTTGCGTTCAATTTGGTCCTTGATTTCCATTTATGTATAGATTTGCCTCGAGTTTTTATTTACAGTTCCAATTAGTCTTTTTCATTTTCTTTATTTTTATTAATTAGTTTTTATTCTTTTTCTTATATTTAGTTATTTTTAAATATATATATATATGTATATATATTTTTCATATCATATATTTATTTTTGTAGTATAATATAATTATTTTTATTTATTTATATGTAATTATTTTTTATCTATATGTATATATTTATTTTAGTATACATATGTATGTACACATATTAATATTTTAACTAATTTTTATATATATGAACATATTTATTTTTTAAATGAAAATATATTTTTTATATACTTTATAATTTTTTTCCTTTATTTTTATAAATGCATAATGTATGTATAAGTTTCATAGCCCAAGATTTCATATGTAAATTATGTGTGTGACTTTTAATTTCAATGCATATATACTATGTGCCTTTTATTCTTTATATCGATTATTAATTCATGTTTTCATTTATATGTTAAAATTTATTTTTTTTATTTTGATCATTCATTTGATGTTTTGTATGTGATTATTTTTATTATGTATATTGATTCTATTATTCATTTATTTATATTATTTCTATGATGTTTGTAATATTTATTATTGCATGGTATATTTAATGTAGCATCACATTATTTTTTTACTCGATTTCAAACTTTTCAAAATTGAGATAGTGCTTGTATTTAGGATTTTCAAGGAAATTGAGCCCTAACATATTGGGTTCCGATTTTCTTCCTTAAATCTAACAATCGAGCATTTCTCTTTAATCAAAAAATAAGAACTCATTATTGGGAATTCAACACGTTGTGTCCTAACGTATTGGATGTGACGCATTGATTTCTCGAAATGAATATTTTTAAAAAAATAATAAAGAAAATATTCCGAGTTTGGGCTTCTAAAGGAATTGTGCCCTAACGTATTGGGTCGCGATTTCTTAAATCTTGAATAAATGTATATTCTTTTAAATTTTTATTGCACTAGTATTTTGCCCTAATTCATTTTTGGGGAAAATTAGAATGTCGTGCCCTAACGTATTGGGTGTGGTATTTTCTTTCTCTGAAATGATAAGGGTCTTAATACATAACGTTTTAAGTTTTTTGCTAAGGATTACGTTTTTCAAATTTTCGACATTATGACATTAATTATTTAACTAGGTACCAATTTTTGGGCGTAATGAGGGTGCTAATCCTTCCTCATACGTAACCGACTCTCGGACCCGTTTTTCTAAAATTTGTAGACCAAAGTCATTTTTTAGGTGACCCAATCACACCTTAATAAAAGATTGGTGGCGACTCCCAATTTTCATTTTTTGAAGTCGACAACCTAAAACTTTTGTTTTTTTCAAAAAAATGGTTTCGACAGCTTGGCGACTCCACTGGGGACTTTTTTAAAATAAGAGAGTCGAGCCACAAGGTTGATTAATTTTTGTCTTATGGTCGAGAAAATATTTTTGTTTTAAAAAACTCATGACATCCTTTTGCATTCATTATCTTCTTGTTTAAATATTGTTTGCATTATACATTTCATGAGTTGAACAATTTTACCCTTTTAAGTGGAGTGAGAAGCAATGCCTTCATGAGGTTTTCACCTCCGTGCAGGTAGTGGACCGCTTCCGGGATACATCCGTACCTATGTCTTCGTGAGATTTTCATCTCCGTACAGCCATAGGGAAATGTATTCCCCTGAACTGAACTCGGTCCATATGAGCCTATAATGGGTGAGGCTTGAGGAATCTGCTGGTTCGGGTACCTTTACTTTAGAGCCAAACCGCATATAATGAGCCTTAGAAGCTTGCCTTAGGTAGAACTACACTAAACCCTAGTAGATGTCCTAATAGACGTTTTACTCTTCCTTGATTATATGCTTGTATTGGATACTGACTCTCATGTTTTATTTTGGTTGCATGACATGGCATTTCATTTCATCATAAAAGGCGTCAGTTCAGATTCGGTTGCTAGATAGAAAGCTTAACATGGAAAAATGGTTTCTTGATAAAGTAGAGGACAATGCGGTTGTCCGAACTTGGTCTGAAACAACGCAGCAAGAAAAGGGTGATAGCCTGGCCGATGGGTATGTATCAGAATTATGAGATTTTACTCGCATTAGTGTAGCTCAAAACAATTTGCAGGAGTTGAAAAAAATTTGGGATAAGTGGAATAATGAGGTTAGGCAGTTATTTTACAAAAATTATGGGGACTTGCCTTATTTGCTTGATGTGAAGGTAGACAAACATTTGTTTCGAGCCCTCGCCTAGTTTTGGAATCCTGCTTACAGTTGCTTCACGTTTGGGAATGTCAATTTGGTACCTACAATAGAGGAATATATGGCTTTACTCCGATGTTCAAAGTTTCAAGTGGATAGAGTCTACTCGAGAGCGATAAATGTGCCAACATTTTCAAAAAAGCTGATAGGTATAACAGGGATGAGTGAACAGTGGGTCGCTGCACGAGTTAAGCAAAAGGGGGACAGCAAGTGCATTCCTTGGAGGAGCTTGAAGGATGCAATTCTCACCCACCCAGACTTAAGAAAGAGGTTAGATATCTTTGCTTTAAGTATATACGGCTTGGTTGTCTTCCCTAAAGCCTTGGGCCATGTGGACGAAGCAGTCACCAATTTATTTGATCGGCTTGATAAGAAGGTTACACCGATTTCGACAATTTTGGCAGAAACCTTCAGGTCATTGAGTGCATGCCGAAAGACGGGTGAGGGTAGATTTATCGGATGTGCACAGCTTCTATTCGTATGGTTTCACAGTCACTTTTAGAAGGTGGATAAAGTTTCGTATCGGGTCTTTTCTGAAAATTATTCACCACTAAAAGAGATAGTTGCTAGCCAAGGAGGGACGACATCTTGAAGGAAAAATGGATGGTAATTCTTCAAAATCTTCAAGAGGAAGATGTTGAGTGGAGAGCTCCTTGGTTGCTTCCAGATGAGATCCTATATAGGTGTGGTAATTTCGATTGGGTACCTTTATTGGGTATTTGGGGAGCTGTCGGATATTCCCCATTATTGGTGCTAAGGCAATATAGGTCAAGGCAGTTTATACCTGCGACCCAAGGGATAGCTAATTGTTAATTTTCAAACAAAGATGATGGTTATAGAAAGAAGATTCAAGAAATGTCCAATGCGTGGAAACAGACTCGCCGAATGAAGAGGTTAGCTGTGGGGCCGATGACAACTCCTAAGTATTATGGATGGTGGGTTAAGAGGATTAATGATAACACACCTAAGTTAAATAATGAGGACGGCCAGTCAATAGAAGAGCATTTGCGAGTCATCCCTTCGGAATTAGAAATTGTAAGACAAGATTTTGAGAGAAAGAACGCGGATTTGGAGAAAAGGATAGAGCAAATGGAGGCGGAAAAGACGAACTTGAGATTGGACATAGACGTTCAGAAGCTTGAGAATGAGAGGTTGAAGAAAGGGAAAAACAAGGCTGATGAGGAACTGGGCAGTCTAAAGACGGATTATAAAAAGTTGCGTTTGTCAATAAGAAGCTTTGAAATTTGGGAAAGACGTCGTAACGATGGCGAGCAGAAATCCAAGAAGAAAAGGACAAGGCCGATAGATGGGAACAGAGATTTCAAGAGATGCAAAGGCGAAATGAGGCTTTAGAAAAGAGTTTGTCAGAAAGCCAGAAGGAAAATGGTGAGTTAAAGGATAGGGTGATTGTGTTGGAAAGATCTCTTCGTTAGTATCGAAGCTGAAACTCTACGATAGAGTTGAAAGCAAGCTTGAGCAAGATTGACGAAATGAAGAAAAGAATCGAAGAGCTAGAAACGGTGCTGCAAAATTGTGAAGTTCAGATCAAGCACTTGAAAGCAAACGAAAGTCGTAATAATGAACAGTTTCACCACTTTCAGAGTCAAGTTAGAAGCAGAGATCATCTTATCGAGGAAGCTGTGGTCCAGATTTGTGAAGTAGCTGATCATATCTGGACTTTAGCGATCTGGTGACATCTTTGAGTGTGAAGTATGAATTAGAATCGAATCGGGGGCAAGAATTAGCTTTGTTACTTAGAAAGATTAAAGTTCTGTGTACTAGGGCAAAGTCTTATTTGTAATTCGCTTTATGTAAAGAAATTTGCTTTCTAGTAAGGTTTTCTTATATGGAATTGAATCAAAATTGACGTCTTTTTGCATTCATGCATTGCATTACTTCATATGCATTAAAAACATTAAAAGATTCTAATTAATTTAAGTCACTCCTTAGTTAATCTGGAAACTAACCAATCAACCGAACACCGTTAAAGTACCTGAGCAAAGCAGGAGGCATGGACCAAAGATTGGAGAGAATAGAGCAAATGCAAATACAGATGCAAGAGTAATTGACCAAATTTCAACAAAATATGAAGGATCAGATGCTAGAATTCCAAAGCAATGTGATAAACCAGTTAACCCAGTTATTGGCTAGAGGGTTAGAAAGAGAGGAAAGACTAGTGGTCCACTTTGGGGAGGATAAAGAAGACCCTAATTATCCCTCAAATTTTATCCCGATAAGTGTCCAGCCAGATATACACCCACAAGGGGCACCCCTTACTATCAAATCCCAGCAATATTAGACCAATACCTTAACACCAATGAATTGCTCGACAGACCTAGGATCCAATTTTCCTGTTGCTCTTGTTAAACCAGCAGAAATGCAACAGTCGAGGGTGGAGTACCTAGATACTACAAAGGCCCCAAGGAAAGAGGGGAATAAATGGGATAATGCAGGCAGATATAACAAAGGCCACTCAAAACCAATCACTGTGGGCCGGCCAAAGACAGAAACCACCAGACATTAGAGTCCTTTAAAGCACGAATCTGGTGGGAAACCAGGTACTGAGAAGCCTCAGTTCATGCCTATACCGATATCATATAGCAAGCTATATCAAAGCCTATTTAATGCACATGTGGTGTCCCCTTTCTACCAGAAATCAATGTTGCCTCCATTTCCTAAATGGTATAACGCAAATGCTCAGTGTGAATACCATGCAGGGATTGCAGGGCACTCGATAGAAAACTGCACCGCATTCAAAAAGATAGTTGAAAGATTTATTAATCTTGGCATTGTCAAATTTAATGAGGCCACCAGCGCAGAAAATCTGCTACCCAATCACATTTATAATGGGATGAATACGACATATGAAGAAGAGTTCGAGAGCGTTCATGTCAATGTCGTATATGAAGACACACTTAAAAAGGAAGCTTGTTAGATATCCACCCTTATAAACTTGGAAGCGTCTAAGTAATTGGATTGCGGAAGAAATCTTTGTAGTCTTTAGAGCTTATTTAGAGTAATGTTCAGAACATTCTTGTTATTTTTAGCCTAAAAATGATAGGAATTCCTTTGTGAAATAGGCTTATGTCTGAACATCATTATTCTAATAAAATACATCTTTGCATTTATTTTTGAGCCAACATTCTTTCATTCTTTGCGAGTAATTATTATGTCATTCTTTTGGATTTTCTTCCACATCATTCTTTCATTCATAATTATATTGTACAAATAATTATTCGTAAATTCACACATTCTTTTGCGCTTACTATGGGTCTCCAAATATCAATGACATGAGTGACACTGCTACTGACTCAGAATCTCCTTCTGAGCGAGACATGTGTTTAGAGGGATCTCATGACTTTGAAGATGACATAGATCGTAGCCTATTTCTAGATCTGTTAAGGATGGTAGAACAAGTCGAGAAACTAATCTTACTACAAAGAATCATTGGGATACATGACTTCTCCTTATGTGGAGCATGAAGGTCATTTGGTCGATCTCGCTAAAAGAGTTTGACGGTCATCGATTCATCTTTGTGATCGTCAATTACTTTACTAAATGAGGGAAAGCTACTTCATAAGCCAATGTCATGAAGTCGACAGTCAGCAAATTCTCGAAGAATCCTATATCAATATGGAACCCCAAAAAGATCATATCTGACAATGTACTAAATTTGAACAACAACACAATATCAAAGGTTTGCAGTCTGTTCGTGATTAATGCCATATCGCAAAAAAAACTCCGACGGAGCAATGCTTTTCTCCTGGGCCCATTGCGGTATTGCCTATTGAAGACAAGATTCTTGCTCTCTGAGTTTTTGGATTAATTCTAATTGAAGAGGAATGTTCAAAGTTATTCATCATGGTCAAATGCGCCAAAAGCAAATGATGCGAGCTCACAAAAAAGAGTCCGCCCTAGAGATTTCCTTAAGAGGGACCTGGTATTGAAAAAGATCCTTCCCACACAAAAAGAACTTTATTCCAAGTTGGGAAGGACCTTATGTTGAAGGCCTTATCTGGAAAAGCGTCGATTAAAAGGGATAACAAGGACATGCCTAATCTTATGAGTTCAGATTCAAAAAAAAAAGGGTCAAAATCAAAATAAAAAATAAAAGTGATAAAAAGAAAAAGAAAAAGAAAAGAAAAATAGAGAGGCCAATGTGAAAATCCGCAAAGGACGCCTTGAGACCAAAGGGGATTTTAGTTGAAAACCCGAAAAGGGCGGCTCGAATATTGATCAAAATGGGGCATGAGGTGATCAGAGCAACGCGGATATTGATCAGATTGGGGCATGTGGTGATCTAGTTATACTTGAATCAAGAGGAAAGAGTAGGCAACATCTTGAGGCATCCATAGAGTACTGTAGATCTCTCAAACACATGTCAAACTCAGAAGGGTCTTCAGAAAGTTTGTACAGAGAATTTCAAGCTGCGATATCTGGGGCACCCAATTTTCATACTATTGAATTTGTTGTTCTTGGAATACTTCATTCTTTTCAAAGATACACATTCCCAATCAATTTCTTTGTTATCCTTCTTTGCTATTTTTGATAACTTATTTCTTTCGAGCTATGCTCAGAACCAATTTTTTCTTATCTATTGTTATGACCTTTTTTTGCAAGCATGTTGCATTGGAATAATGATTAATGGACTAATAAAACTTTCACAAGGGAAGTTTTGCATATTACTTTAAAAGTTTCTAAATAATACAAGAACCTGAAAAAGGACTATTGTTTAGAACGCACCAAGTATAAAGGTTGGAAATTTAAGAAGGAAGAGTCTAATTAGAACTTTCTGGATTCTGTTGTCAAAAACATTGATTGAACAAATGACATGATGATGACAAAGCTTAATAAACAAGTGAGCAATGGTCACTAGGTAATAGGAAGAGGTTTCCTCGGAGAAGAAAGACTTCATTTGCACATGAGCCTTTGGTGCAACACCGTGGGCATGGTGTAAAGGGCCAAAGAATTTTACATTCTGTATCCTTGAATTGTGATAGGAGTGGATTGAGATGAAGCCATATATTTCTACCCTTGGGTTGCAGTGGGAGAATGATGGTACAAATTTTACGTCCTATTAGATTGAACTTTGAGGTTTACAGTGGGGGAAATCTGACTAAGTGGAGACGCCAGCCGAGCAAGAAAGCGTTGTATCACGTCAGTGATAAAGCCTTAATAAACTTCGAGCAATGATAACTTAAGCGAAAAAGGGGATCATTCTCAAAAATAGCATTCTACATTCATGCAAACACCATTCACACATGTCTAGTTAGGAGCATTTGATTCATACCATCCTAATCATTAGGCATAATTAGGTTCATTATACAGGTCATGTTCCCCAGAGAGCAGATCAGTGAAGATAGCAGGTCCTGTCTTCCTATATTGGTAGGAAGTGGATCGAAGATGCAGATCTTGTCTTCCCATATTAGTGGCGGAGTAGATCGAAGAAAGCAGATCTTGTTTTCATGTATTGGCGTGAAGTAGATCGAAGATAGCAAATCCTGTCTTCCTATATTGGTAGCGAAGTGGATCGAAGATGTAGATCTTGTCTTCCCATACTGGTGGTGAAGTAGATCGAAGAAAGCAAATATTGTCTTCATGTATTGACGTGAAGTAGATCAAAGATAGCATGTCCTGTCTTCCTATATTGGTAGGAAGTGGATCGAAGATGCAGATCTTATCTTCCCATACTGGTGGCGAAGTAGATCGAAGAAAGCAGATCTTGTCTTCATGTATTGGCGTGAAGTAGATCGAAAATAGCAGGTCCTGTCTTCCTATATTGGTAGGAAGTGGATCGACGATGCAAATCTTGTCTTCCCATATTGGTGGCGAAGTAGATCGAAGAAAGCAGATCTTGTCTTCATTTATTGGCGTGAAGTAGATCGAAAATAGCAGGTCTTGGCTTCCTGCACCAACAGTGAAGCAGATCGAAGACGTCAGTCCTATCGCCTTGATATTGCAGTGGAAAAGATTGAAGCCATGATGGTGAATCTTATCTCCCTGGCGTTAAGGCTTGTATTAGCTGAAGTGGAACGGATTGAAGCTGTAGGTAGCGAATCTTATCTCTTTGGCATTACAGTGGAGCAGATTGAATCTGCAACAGCGAATCTTACTTCCCTGGCGGTGTAATGGAACAGATTGAAACTACGACGGCGAATCTTGTTTCCCTAACATTGAAGATGGCAAATTTTATCTCCCTGAAGTTGCAGTGGAGCAGATTAAAGCCGATACTCCTATACTTCTGAAGATGCAGTAGGAAGGAATGAGGCTACTTGAAGAAGAAGAGTTTCATGTTCCAGCAAGACCGGGCAAAATTGGGCATTTTTAAAGTCTTTGTTCCGTTCCTGTTACACGACAACGAGCAAAAAGGGGCAGCTGTAATACCTAATTTTAGCCGGGGCTCACATATGGAAACATAATTTTTGAGGATATGCAATCTTAGATATGATATGCAATCCTAGATATGATATGCAATCTTAGATATGATATATGCAATCTTAGATATGATATGCAATCCTAGATATGATATATAATCTTAGATATGATTTTGTAATCTTAGAGATTTAATTTGTAGATACCCTTTAATCTCAGCCGTTGATGTAATTGATCTGTACCGTTGGATTTGGGAGGCTCAACTATAAATAGAGGCCTCTCCTTCATTGTAAAAAAAAGAGGAATAAAAAAGAGAACGATTGGCGGTTTTTAAAGATGGCTTACTATTTTTTCTTTCGATTATTTTTACTTATTTCGATTTTAAAAAAGGAAGAAGGTGATACGAATTTTATTTATTTATTTTATTTAGCCCTCCGCCTTTTAATGTTTTTGTAATTAAGTTTTTTTATTTTTAAATTTACCCTTTATTTATTTTCGATTTCAATTGATCTGATTGACGACGCCGTTTAGGGAAATAGGAAAATTTCCTTCGGTCCCTCCATGTAATATGCGTTCAATTTGGTCCTTGATTTCCATTTATGTATAGATTTGCCTCGAGTTTTTATTTACAGTTCAAATTAGTCTTTTTCATTTTCTTTATTTTTTATTAATTAGTTTTTTATTCTTTTTTATATTTAGTTATTTTAAAAATATATATATATATGTATATATATTTTTCATATCATATATTTATTTTTGTAGTATAATATAATTATTTTTATTTATTTATATGTAATTATTTTTATCTATATGTATATATTTATCTTAGTATACATATGTATGTACACATATTAATATTTTTAACTAATTTTTATATATATGAACATATTTATTTTAAAAATGCAAATATATTTTTTATATACTTTATAATTTTTTTCCTTTATTTTCATAAATGCATCATGTATGTATAAGTTTCATAGCCCAAGATTTCATATGTAAATTATGTGTGTGACTTTTAATTTCAATGCATATATACTATGTGCCTTTTATTCTTTATATCGATTATTAATTCATGTTTTCATTTATATGTTAAAATTCATTTTTTATTTTGATCATTCATTTGATGTTTTGTATGTGATTATTTTTATTATGTATATTGATTCTATTTATTCATTTATTTATATTATTTCTACTGATTTGTGATATTTATTATTGCATGGTATATTTAATGTAGCATCACATTATTTTTTTACTCGATTTCAAACTTTTCAAAATTGAGATAGTGCTTGTATTTAGGATTTTCAAGGAAATTGAGCCCTAACATATTGGGTTCCGATTTTCTTCGTTAAATCTAACAATCGAGCATTTCTCTTTAATCAAAAAATAAGAACTCATTATTGGGAATTCAACACGTTGTGTCCTAACGTATTGGATGTGACGCATTGATTTCTCGAAATGAATATTTTTAAAAAAATAATAAAGGAAATATTCCGAGTTTGGGATTCTAAAGGAATTGTGCCCTAATGTATTGGGCCGCAATTTCTTAAATCTTGAATAAATGAATATTCTTTTAAATTTTTATTGCACTAGTATTTTGCCCTAATTCATTTTTGGGGAAAATTAGAATGCCGTGCCCTAACGTATTGGGTGTGGTATTTTCTTTCTCTGAAATGATAAGGGTCTTAATACGTAACGTTTTAAGTTTTTTGCTAAGGATTACGTTTTTCAAATTTTCGACATTAAGACATTAATTATTTAACTAGGTACCAATTTTTGGGCGTAATGAGGGTGGTAATCCTTCCTCATACGTAATCAACTCCGGACTGCTTTTTCTAAAATTTGTAGACCAAAGTCATTTTTAGGTGACCCAATCACACCTTAATAAAAGATTGGTGGCGACTCCCAATTTTCATTTTTTGAAGTCGACAACCTAAAATTTTTGTTTTTTTCAAAAAAATGGTTTCGACATATATGATTGGGTTGGTAGTAGAAATTAATTTTTTTATAGTTTCATTAATAACTTAAATTACAATTTTAATACAAATTTTAAAATGATTTATTTTTTTAAGTGATGTTGACATTATATATTATTATATAATTTTCATTCCATCCAAGTAACATAATATTTATTTTATCGTTTTATTGTTATAAATTATATTGAGATGGAGAAAAAAACTTAGAAATCAATCCAAACCGAAAATTGATGAAAACCAAACCAAATTCAGCTGTATGAACATCAACCTTTCATCCAAAGTCAAAAGAGATGGGCAGCCATGCAATGCATCCACATGGACATTTCACAATCACGAGCATGCACCACTCAAAACTCCATTAGTCAACAATTAAACATGCATGCAGACAATAATAGTTTGTATGAATTATGTGTAACTTAATTATCTTTATAAATCACTAAGTTAGGCTTTGAAATATGATTTTCATTCACCTTTTAATGTTGTTTTCTTCAGAAGCGTCACTGTCAACCACAACTCATCGCTTCCGGTATTGATGTTTCCAATGCTTTTAAATTATTAGGGTAAATTATTTAGCTGGTCATTCAAGTTTTAAGCGCTTTCATTTTAGTCACTCAAACATTAAATTTTTAACGACGGTCAATTTTATGTGTCGCATCATATTTACACTTTAATTCTAGTCACGTAATATCTAGGTTGTTTTCATTTTAATCACCCAAAAAAAATCATTTTTTAAGTATTGATCGGGATAAAAAAATTAAATATTAAAATGAAAAGTGGTAGAAACTAAAACAACGCATTAAAAATTTTGTCATATTGTACATGTTTACCCCATTGCTGAATGTTCTAAATTTTCATTTTTTCAATATTGAAAATTTAAAATTTTATTTTATGTTTCCAAATTAAAATCGATCAAATAACTCATCTTTAATAGTTATCTACAAAATTCAAAATTTATTTTGATTATATGATTTTGAATCTTCCGTGTTAACTTGAAAGCAAAAGAAAATCTTTGAAATTAATTAAATTAATTAAATTTATCTTTTACGCCAAACAAAATCCATAATTATTTTCATCACTTTTTACCCAATCAAAGAATAAGTAATTAATTTAATTAATTGTAATGATTTTTCTTTGCTTTTAGGAAAGATGTGTGATTATATTTTGAAAAGAAATTTAAATTTTCTTAGACAATTATTAAATATGAGATATTTGAGTTGATTTCGTTAAGGATAATTTGGAAATGTAAAATAAAGTTTTAAACTTTAAAGATTAAATTAGTTAAATTAATTAATTTTAAACTTTAGAAGGAGATTAAAATAATTAATTTAATTAATTTCAATATGATAGTAATAAATTGGTTGACATTATTAATGAATAAAAATTTCAATAATTTATTTAATTGATCTTGAAATTTAAAATTTCAAGATTGGAAAAAAATTAGATTTTTACGCAATGGGATAAACAAGTACAACTTTACAAATTTTTAATGCAATATTTTAATTTCTACCACTTTTCACTTTAATCCTTAAGTTTCTTTACTCGAATCAAGACTTAAAAAAAATTTCCAGTGACCAAAATGAAAGCGACCTAGAAGATGGGTGACTAAAATGAAAGTTTAAACATGATGTTAATATGATTAGGCGTGTACAGTCTGTAATACCCAAATTTTTACCCTGCCTACAATAAAACAAAGTCCATTTTTTTTAAGCCCAATTACAAGACAAATTACATGGCCCAATTTCAATTGGTGGCCCAGTTACAAACATAGCCAATGATAATTCCCCACATATCCAACACTTTCGTATCCGGAGGGATCATTCATCAGGAGGGAAAGAAATCGGTTGAAGAAAGCATCGAGGAGACATTGGGAAATATGTACATTAACACCATTCATGAGCTTGGGAATGAAGAGAGAAGTTGGCTAGACATTCGTCCTTATGAGCCTCGGAGTGTTCTAGACAATTAGACTGCGGAAGAAATACCTAAAGTCTTTAGAACTATCTCAGAGTAATATTCAGAACAAACTTGTTGTTTTAGCCTAGAAATAACAAGAATTCTTTTGTGAAATAGGATTATGTTTAAAAATCATTATTTTAATAAAATACAGCTTTGCAATTGTTTCGAGTAAATATTCTTTCCTTCTTCCCATACGCCTAAATATATTCTTTCATTACATAAATAATTGTAACCATAATAGGTCTCTGTGTATCAATGACGTGAATGACACTGCTACGAGCTCAGAGTGCCCTTTTGAACGAAATGTGTGTTTAGAGGGATTGCACGACTTTGAAGGTAATGAATATGGTGGTTTATCTTTGGACTTGTTGAGGATGGTAGAACAAGAGGAAAAGCAAATCCTACCTCACAAAGAGTCAGTAGAAGTTGTGAGCCTAGAAGAAGGGAAGGAGGTGAAAATTGGAACCAAAATTCTCGCAAAGACAAGACGAGGCCTCATTGAATTAATCCATGAATTCAAGGATGTCTTCGCATGGTCGTACCAAGATATGCCTGGATTGAGTGCTAACATTGTAGTGCATCGCTTACCCATAAAAGAGGATTGCAAACCAATACAACAGAAGCTTAGAAGAATGAGATCGGATATAGTGCTCAAAATAAAAGAGGAAGTTAAGAAACAGTTTGATCCTGGTTTTTTGCAGGAGGTCAAATATTCTGAGTGGGTAGCCAATATCGTCCCAGTCCCTAAAAAAGATGGAAAAGTACGAATGTGCGTAGATTATAGGGATTTGAATAAAGCAAGCCCAAAAGATAATTTCCCATTGCCACATATTGATACTCTGGTGGATAATACAGCGGGATTTTCTCTATTTTCTTTCATGGATGGGTTCTCAGGGTACAATCAGATAAAGATGCATCCGGAAGATATGGGAAAGACTACGTTCATTACTTTATGGGGAACGTTTTGCTATAAGGTGATGCCATTCGGATTGAAGAACGCAGGAGCAACATATCAAAGAGCCATGGTAGCCTTGTTCCATGACATGATGCACAAAGAAATTGAGGTGTATGTCAATGATATGATTGCCAAATCCAGAACAGAGGAGGAACATGTGCAAGTCTTGAGAAGATTGTTCTTAAGATTAAGGAAATTTCAGCTCAACTTAATCCGACAAAATGCACTTTTGGAACCAGGTCAGGAAAGCTGTTAGGTTTCGTAGTCAGCGAAAAGGGAATTGAGATTGATCTAGACAAAGTCAAGGCAATACGAGAGTTATCGCCACCACGTACCCAGAAAGAAGTTCGAGGTTTCTTGGGAAGACTGAATTACATTGCTCGGTTCATTTCACAATTGACCGAGAAATGTGATCCCATATTTCGCCTTTTGAAGAAACATGATCCTGATGTCTGGAATGAAGAATGTCAGAAAGCCTTTGAAAAGATAAAGCAATACTTATCCAATACCCCAATTCTGTCACCACCTAGCCCAGATAGACCCTTGATTTTGTATTTAATGGTGTTCAACAACTCCATGGGATGCGTGCTGGGTCAACATGATGCGACTGGAAACAAGGAAAATGTGATTTACTATCTCAGCAAGAAATTCACTGATTGTGAGATGAGATATTCGCCTATTGAAAAATTGTGTTGCGCCCTGATTTGGACGACCAAGAGGTTGAGCCAATACTTACTCTATCATACGACTTAGCTAATCTCAAAATTAGACCATTTGAAGTATATGGTGGAGTCAACAGTATTGAATGGAAGAATGGCTAGATGGCAGATTTTGCTCTCTGAGTTTGATATCGTATATGTAAGTCAGAAGGCCATCAAGGGGAGTGCGATAGCAGATTTCTTGGCTAGCAGAGCTCTGGAAGATTATGAGCCTCTGGATTTTGATTTCCCAAATGAAGATTTGATGTATGTGGCGAATGCTGAAGAGGATTCCCAAGAAAATCATTCTTGGAGATTGAACTTTGACGGAGCATCGAATGCATTAGGCAATAGGATTGGAGCAGTCCTGGTATCTCCGAATGGAGATTTTTATCCTTTCACCAGTAAACTAGACTTTGATTGCACTAATAATATGGCTGAGTATGAAGCCTGCATCATGGGTATACGGGCAGCCATAGAGCGAAAAATCAAGACATTAGAGGTGTACGGAGACTCAGCATTGGTGATATACCAGCTAAGAGGAGAATGGGAGACAAGAGATCCTAAATTGATCCGTTACCGGAGATTGGTTTTGGGATTGATCGAAGAGTTTGACGACATTACATTCTGTTATCTCCCACGAGAAGAAAATCAGATGGCTGATGCTCTTGCTACTCTAGCTTCCATGATTAAAGTGAATCAATTAGAGGATATGAAGCCCATTCAAATTAGTATTTATGAGATCCCAGCTCACTATTACAGCATTGAAAAAGTAGAGAATAATAATAGTCCCTGGTACCAAGATATTTTGCTATATGTGAAGAATCGCGAATATCCTGATCAAGCAACGGAGAATGATAAGAGGACATTGAGAAGACTAGCGATTGACTATATCTTAGATGGGGAGATCTTATACAAAAGGGGAAAGGATCGAGTACTGTTAAGATGTGTAGACGCTGTTGAGGCTAAAGAAATTTTAGAAGAAGTCCATGAGGGTGTTTGTGGAACGCACGCTAATGGATTCACAATGGCCAGAGAGATTATGAGATTCGGGTATTACTGGTCTACTATGGAAGGAGATTGCATCAATCATGCCAAGAAATGGCATAAATGCCAAATTTATAGGGATAAGATGCACGCGCCTCCTTCTCCTCTTCATGTTATGACTTCTCCATGGCCTTTCTCCATGTGGGGCATGGATGTCATTGGACCAATATCACCGAAGGCTTCTAATGGACATCGTTTCATTTTTGTGGTTATTGAGTACTTCACTAAGTGGGTAAAGGCAGCCTCATATGCCAATGTCACGAAGTTAGCAGTCGATAAGTTTTTGAAGAAGGAAATCATATGTCGATATGGAATGCCTGAAAGGATCATATCTGACAATGCGCTAAATTTGAATAACAGCACAATAGCAGAAGTCTGTGAACAGTTCAATATCAGACACCATAATTCGTCACCGTATCGTCCAAAAATGAATGGTGCAGTGGAAGCGCCGAATAAAAATATCAAGAAAATTGTGGCGAAAAAGGCTGAAACTTACAAAGATTGGCATGAGAAGTTACCTTTTGCTCTTCTTGCTTACCGGACATCGATCAGGACTTCTACTGAGGCAACCCGTTTCTCATTGGTTTATGGAATGGAGGCAGTTTTACCCATTGAGGTTGAAATTCCTTCCCTCCGGGTATTGGCTGAGTTAAAATTGGATGAAGCCGAATGGATCCAATCTCAGTATGATCAATTGAACTTGATTGAAGAGAAAATATTAAAAGCCATTCGTCATGGCCAAATGTATCAGAAGTGAATGATGCGAGCTTATAATAAGAAAGTTTGTCCCAGAGAATTTCATGAAGGGGATTTGGTTTTGAAAAAGATCCTCCCTTTACAAAAAGATTTCAGAGGGAAATGGATGCCAAACTGGGAAGGACCTTATGTCGTGAAAAAGGCTTTTTCCGGAGGTGCCTTGATTTTGAGTGAAATGGATGGCAAAAATCTTCCGAATCCTGTCAATTCAGATTCGGTCAAGAAATATTTCACTTGAAAGAAGAGAGGAATCTAGGTGAAAACCCGTAAAGGGCGCTTTGATTTCCTAAAAAAAAAAGGGAGAGGCCAAGGTGAAAACCCGAAAAGGGCACCTTGAGACTAAAGGGGGTTTGAGTTGAAAACCTGAAAAGGGCGGCTCAAACATTGTCAGATTTGGGGCATATGGTAATCTTGCTTCGCTTAAGTCAACAAGGATATACGACATCTTGAGGCATCGACAGAATCCTGTAGATCTCCTAAACACATGTTAAATTCAGAATGGTTCCTGGCTTGCACGGAAAAGTTCAAGCGGAGATATCTAGAGCACCTAGTCTTCATATTATTTGTACCAAGTTTGTTGTAAATAATTCATTCTTTGCTGTTCTTGAATATTTTTCTTTTCAAGACACTTACTATTAATAAATTCTTGAATTAATTCATCTCTTACTCAGTATTTTTGATCTTTGCGCAAGCATGTCGCATTAAAATAATGATTGATGGACTAATTAACTTTTACAAAAGAAGTTTGGTATATTACTCTGGGAATTTCTAAATAATTTAGTAACCTAAAACAGGACTATTGTTTGGAACACCTCGAGGACAAAAGATAAAAAGTCCAAGGAGGAAAAAGTTTAAAATAAGACTGCTTCGGTTGTCTAAATAGCGATTGAGACAGTAAGAAGTTTTGATGGGGTAGGAAGAAGTTCCCTATGGATAGAACGCTCCTCATTTGGGCATAAGCATTTGATAGGACACCCTGAGAGTGGTGTATACAAATTTCATAATCTATACCCTTGAATTGTGATAGGAGAGGATTGAAGAAAAGCCATATACCCTTGGGTTACCATGGGAGATCGATGGTATGGATTTTTGCGTCCTAATGGATTAAACTTTGAGGTTTACAGTGGGGGCAACCTGGCTAAATGTTTCTTCAGAAAAGCTAGTCAAGTAAGAAGCCATTGTAGCACGTCAGTCACAAACCCTTAATAAACTTTGAGTAATGACAACTTAAGTGGGATCATTCTCGAAAAAAATAAAATTTTGCATTCATGCAAACATCATTCATACATACCTAGTTAGGAGCATTTGACTCATTCTGATCATGACATCCTAATCACTAGGCATATTTAGGTTCATAAAATGAATTATACAGGTCATGTTTCCCAGAGGACAAACCGGTGAAACACCAAGCCTTGTCTCCCTGAGCAGCAGTGGAGAAGGTTGAAGATTGCAGATCTTATCTCCCTAAGCAATAGTGGAGCAGATCGAAGACGGCGAATCTTATCTTTCCAAGATAGTGGGAAGCAGATTTAAGCCACCAAGCCTTGTCTCCCTGAGCAACAGCGGAGAAGGTTGAAAATTGTAAATCTTATCTCCCTAAGCAGTAGTGGAGCAAATCGAAGACGGCGAATCTTATCTTTCCAAGATAGTGAGAAGCAGATTTAAGCCACCAAGCCTTGTCTCCCTGAGCAGCAGCGGAGAAGGTTGAAGATTGTAGATCTTATCTCCCTAAGTAGTAGTGGAGCAGATCGAAGACGACGAATCTTATCTTTCCAAGATAGTGGGAAGCAGATTTGAGCCACCAAGCCTTGTCCCCCTGAGCAGCAGTGGAGAAGGTTGAAGATTGTAGATCTTATCTCCCTAAGCAGTAGTGGAGCAGATCGAAGTCGGCGAATCTTATCTTTCCAAGATAGTGGGAAGCAGATTTAAGCCACCAAGCCTTGTCTCCCTGAGCAGCAGCGGAGAAGGTTGAAAATTGTAGATCTTATCTCCCTAAGCAGTAGTGGAGCAGATCGAAGACGGCGAATCTTATCTTTCCAAGATAATGGGAAGCAGATTTGAGCCACCAAGCTTGCTCCCTGAGCAGCAGCGGAGAAGGTTGAAGATTGTAGATCTTATCTCCCTAAGCAGTAGTGGAACAGATCGAAGACGGCGAATCTCATCTTTTCAAGATAGTGGGAAGCAGATTTAAGCCACCAAGCCTTGTCTCCCTGAAGTGGCAGGGGAGTGAATTAAAACCACAGATCTTATCTTTCTGAAGTTGCAGAGGGCAGATCGCATCCAGTCTTATCTCCCTGAAGTTGCAGTGGAGCAGCCTAGGCAAGCATAGCCTTATACCTATGAAATGCAGTAGAAAGAAATGTGGCTGCTTGAAGAAAAAGAGCATCAAAAGCTAGTGTGACCGGGTAAAAATTGGTCATTTCTAAGTCTTTGCTCTGTTCCTGTTATACAACAACGAGCAAAGAGGGGCAGCTATAATACCCAAAATTTTACCCTGCCTACAATAAAACAAAGTCCATTTTTTTAAGCCCAATTACAAGACAAATTACATGGCCCAATTTCAATTGGTGGCCCAGTTACAAACATAGCCCAAACAGATGAAGAAACCCTAGGGTTTCGAGTAAAGCTCACCAAGAACCCTAATCTTGGCCGAATCTCCATGGATTCACTGCATAGCAAGAAAAACGAAAATGGAAAGGGAATCAACAATATTTGTAAATCAAATCAAGAACTGATTTCTTTCCTTTTAGATTTATTTTATATGGCTATAAAAAGCCATAAACACCTTCGTAAAGAGGATCCAATTTCAAATAAAAATAAAAACTACAACTTTCACAATATCAAGAGCAAAAAATCAAGTAAAGGTTGATACTAGCATTTCTATTTTATTTTATTATATTTATTTATTGTTATTATTTATATAAATACAAAAGGAAGGAAAACCTATTTACCAATTTTAATCGCCGGATGGCGAGGAAGTCGTCACCGAGGATTGACGACCGGAAGCCGAAAAGTTTCTATACTTTTAGGGGCCTTTTTGTTAATTTTTCACGGGATTTGAGCCCGGATCTAGGCTCAGGGGTCAAGAAGGTTGAAAAGGAAATTTTTTTACTTTTTTCTGCCACCGCGGATGGTGGTGCCGGCGCCGGAGATCGGCGGCCAGCGCGGTGTCCGGTGACCGGCCGATGATCGTCCTATGATCGGCCCATGGCCGGAGGACAGAAAGGTTGAGAGAGTTTTTTAAAAGGTTTTTTTTGTTTTTTTTTAAAACTGTTTTGAAATGAAATTTTTGTTTTATTTTTGGCTTAAATAGCCATTTGAAAACGGCGCCGTTTTGAGAGGAGGATCCGCGCGTCGACCCGACACGGACCCAGGATCCGCGCGTTTTTATGCGGAGGGGAAAATTGCGTTTTTAGCCCCTCCACCTTTTTAACGTTTTACAATTAGGTTTGTTTAATTTTTTTAAATTAGCCATTTAATTCATTTTTTATTTCAATTTAACCCTGCTTGAACGACGCTGTTTTGAGGAGAAGGATAAATTGCCCTTCCAAACCCTCCGAGTTATCGCGTGTTCAATAGGATCTTTCAATTTCCATTTATTTACTGATTTGTTTGAATTTTTATTTACAGTTCAAATTAGCCCTTGTTTTCTTTCATTTTCTATATTTTCTAAATAGTTTTTTTATATTCTTTTCATACTAAATTGTTTTGATATATGTAATGTATTTTAGATACGCACATTTATTTTTGCAGAATAGTATAATTATTTTTATCTTATTTTTATTTATACGTAATTATTTCTTATAACCTATATATATATATATATTTGGTGCATATATGTATGTATACATTAAAATTTTTAACTAATATATATATGAATATATATTTATATTTTTAAAAAAATGCAAATATATGTTTTTTTATACACTTTATAGTTTATTTTTTTTACTTTCACAAATGCATCACATATGTATAATTGTGTTTACATTTAACATTTTGCATGATATGGATTATTGCTTTTATCTCGTTTATTTGTTTGTTTATATTATTCTTATGCGATTAATGTATTTATTATTGTTATTATTATAGCATTTGTATGTATACAATAATGTTGCATCATTTTTTTACTCAAATTTAAAATAGAATTTTCTTTTTAGAATTGAGATAATGTTCGTATTTAGGATTTACAAGCAAATTGAGCCCTAACGTATTGTGTTCCGATTTTCTTCGTTAAATCTAACGATCGAGCATTTCTTTTTAATCAAAAAAATAAGAACTCATTATTGGGAATTCAACACGTTGTGTCTTAACGTATTGGACGTGACGCATTGATTTCTCGAAATGAAGATTTTTCTAAAAAAAAATAATAAAGGAAATATTCCGAGTTTGGGATTTTAAAGAAATCGTGCCCTAACGTATTGGGTGTGATTTTTTAAATCTTGGATAAGTGGATGTTCTTTTAAGGTTTTTATCGCACTAGTATTTTGGCCCAATTCATTTTGGAGGAAATTAGAATGTTGTGCCCTAACGCATTGGGTGTGACATTTTTGCTTCTCTAAATTGAGAAGGGTCTTAATACGTAACGGTTTTAATTTTTCTTACTAAGGATTATATATTTTCAAACCTTCGACTTCAAGACATTAATTAATCGATTTGGTACCAATTTTGGGCGTTACGAGGGTGCTAATCCTTCCTCGTACGTAACTGACTCCCGAACCCATTTTTTTTAAAACTCGTAGACCAAAGCCGTTTTTTTGGTGATCCAATCACAACTTAATAAAAGATTGGTGGCGACTCCCAATTTTCATTGTTTTAAAAAGTCGACAACTTAAATCCTAAAATTTTTTGTTTTTCAAAAAAAACGGTTTCGACACAGTCAGCCGCCATTAAGAATTTAATGCTTGGGTGGCCAAAATGAAAACGACCTAAAAGTTGAGTGATCAATTGGGTAGTTTTCTCAAATTATTATATTATAACACATCTATAATGTGGATAAGAAAATTATGTTAAAATATATAAATTAAATAAATATTTAATTGAAATGATTAAATTGAATTTCAAATATTACAATATCCTAGATTCAAATCTCACTATAATAATATTTTATAAAAATATTTTACATAGGAAAATAAAAAGACTAACACTCTCGTAACAATATTTGTTGACTTTTAGTCATTTCCCAACTGAGTTGGTCTCTTGTTGACTTGTGACTACAACTATGTCTTTAACATAAGAAATAATACTAGATTATGACAAACCTAAATTGTGGGTGAAAACAAATTTTCTAACAAATATTCTTGGAACCTACTGTTGATAATTGCAAATAGAACAAGTTGTGTAAATAAAAGTGCTAGTTGTAGTGCCCACTACAGGTGGCACTGAGACAAGAACGAAGAAAAACTCAAGCAAACTGTTCACACAGTTTGGTCTAACTGCATCTATGGAGCTTAACTCAATGAAATAAGCCACTATCTTTAAATCTAATACGACAAGTGATTCAAGTCTTTTAACACCTCAATATGAAAACCACACTTTTGTATCTAAAGATCTACATCAATCACTTCTAAGTTCCATTCAAAACTTAGGTTGTAAACCAAAAAAAAAAAACTTGTTTACTCTCTCAATGCACTCCTAATAACAAGTTCCTCAATGAACATTTAAATACTATAAATTCTCGATACTAAACCTATACAGGTCTCTTCAAATATATAAGAGTTCGAGACTTGTTAACATACCAGATCAATTACAATTAATTCTCCTATAAAAGTGAAGCTAAAAACAACATATACAATAAAATAATAAAGTCTAAGATAATTTTGAATCGTTGGATATAAATCTTCAATGTAGTCCCTATACAATCTCCTTAGTTTAGGGGGATCTGATCACTCATAAACGTGTTATCATTTATAATATAAATATCACACAAAAAATATATAAAAGTCAATTGGCGGTATTCGCAAGTATATGAGTCAAATTGTAATATAGTAATTGTGTTATGACGGAACACAGGAAAATATTCTAAGGATTGTACCCAAGGGAGGATGGAATAAATCTATCGAAAATCTCTTTACAATAATAAGTCTAAATAGTAATAATTAAATCCTATATTATGACAAATGATAAAATAGATAAATAATAGAAATTAAATAACTTAATTAAATAAACAAACAACTAAATCGATAAAACCAATCAAAAAGATTAACTCGTTTTAAGGGTTGTAATTAACTTTAAATTAGGGTTTGAAGGTGGATTAGTAATAGGCATCGAAACCACCAAATATAAATTCGTACGACAAAATAAAAATAATTAGCAGTATAGAGCAGTAGGGTCGAATCCACAGGGATTGACTATCTTATTTCACCTTTTTTCATGACTAGAATCGCTGTCGCGGTCAGAGTCGTGCCCACGACCTGCGCGTAGAAATACTGAAAATAAAAATAAAAATGAGGGTTTAAATTGATTAAGATAATAAAATAAGGAAATAAAATAAAAAAAGATTCAAAAATGCAAAAATAAATTTAAGAAAATAAAAGAAATGGACAAATAAAATATTTTTTAAGCTTAGCCTTAGCCTCGGTATACTCCAATCTTGAATCGATCTTTGAAATAGATTTTCCCTTCCAAGCGATAATCTGATTATAGCAATCGATGATCCCTCAAACTGCTAACTCTTCCTCTAGTAGTCAATCCTGGTATCACTTGCAAATTGACCCTTGTTGAATTTACAGCCACGTGGCACGTACCCGTAATTTAAGACTTCGACAGCCTTGCGATATGAAAAGCCTAACTCGAATGAATGACCTCAACCGTGTGGGTCGTTTAAATCCGATCACTGTCTCCCTTGACGAAATCCAACTAGCTTTTTCCAATTGAACATGCCAATTTGTTCGTAGGATTTTGAATGCAGCACTGCCGATTTGACTTCCCAACTGTACACCAACCCAACGCGCGCTTTTTGAATTGAAATCGAATCAACTTTGAGGGACGAATTTGTACTATCCCATATATCGGAGAGATATCGAATACCGAATTGCAAAGTATTTAGTGTGGGTTCATATCTCATGATTTCTTTGTTGAAGTGATAACCGGGCTAAGGCTAAAAATGGTTTAGTTAATCATGGAAAGAGTCATGCTTAAAAATAAATGGTTTAAATGGAATTGTGGAAAGTAGAAAGGGGAAAGACCTTAAAAGGTAATTAAACCAAAAGGTTGAAATCAAAAGAAAAAAAGAGAGAATGAAATGGCAGAATTGAATGGCAAAGACGTAGGAGAGAAAAAAAATAGAGAATTTATTAAACGCTAAAGGCAGAGTGTGTGTTCAATTGGTTGTAGCCACTTGATATTTATACACACTTTTAGTGCTAAATTTTAGCTAGATTTTTCCTAAATATTATCAATAAATAATCCTAAATATTATCACTAAATAATTCTAAATATTATCACTAAATAATTAAAAATTTAAAGATCAAATTTAAACTAGATATTAAATTTAAACTAATTACAAAGTTGTAACAATATAAAAAATCCTTCAATCTTTATTCAGCCACTTTAAAAAAAATCTTCAACCCTTCAATCTTTATCCAGTCATCTTTTAGTCTTCAGTCATCTTTGAGTCTTCATTCTTTCAATCATGCCCTCCTCTTTGCTTTTTGTTTCAAATTATCCCCTTTTTGTAAGAGTTTGAATTCAGCACACCAACTTCATTCCTGATAAGAAAAATCCAAATTTAATAGTATTTTATCCGATAATTAGCCAAAAATAAATATATTAAAAATATGAATTTATCTTGCTATCAATTAACCAATTATTACCCCCAGCCTCTAATTGATTAATCAATTGGTTGATACTCGCTTATCTCTCGACATCACTTTCTCAACCAAGATAAATTAAATTTTTTTCGGCAAAACTTATCTCTCGGTCTTGTTTAACCTAAGATTACTTATTAGGATTGTCAAGCCTAGGGTTTAGGAATGTGTAATCTATGCCAATTAATCCTTTTGGGAAACCTTAAATCCTCCATTAATCACATCCTCATCCACTTGTTCATCTCCCTTAAGGGATTTAGCCACTCATGTTATTCATAATCTCAAACTCAATTGAAATAAACATGTAAACCACACGAATAAATCGAAAGAGAGAAGAGATTAGAATAATCTTTGATTTGATGTCGAGTGAAGAACAAAGTAGAAAATATCTCGATCAAAATAACACGAGTCGTCACTTGCGAAGGCAAATAAACTGAAACACTTCGATTAAATAAAAGAACTCTTGGATCGAAACTGATTCTAAGAGAAAGAACAAATAGTTTATGAAAAGAAACGAAAACTAAATCTAATCCTACTCCTAAACTACGAAGGTTTTTAAAGGCGTCTAAGATGACTTAGTTACATCAAACCCTTAATGTTTTATTTATAGGAGTGTTGGCAGCCCGAATTAGGCCTTTAACACATCTTAGGTCTTCGTATAAAGTTGATTGTATGGACTAAAATTGCCTCGAAATACTTGGGCACCATGTCGAGACAATGTCCAGCCATGCAAGGTTTATGGCGAGACACGACATACAAATTGTGCCTCCTTTGTCTCATTTCATTCTTTGACGGCTCAAGAAGCTTGTGCATCACTTGTCCCTTGCTCCTACGTCAATTGGGCCTATAATTCATCATCTTACATACTCAACTACACCAATTAAAACTACCTAAGACTCGTGTTGGCCTAATAGGTCACAACACTCATAAAATGTGTTAAAAAACACTTATTTTATTAACTTTTACTACTAACTACTAAATATAAAAAAAATGTAATAATAAATACTAAAAGTGCTAGAAAATAAGCTCTTTAAGTGCGGAAATAGACCGAAATTACTACTACATTTGATGACAGGTCAAATACCCCCACTTAAGTCTTTAACAAAAACAAACTAAAACCCAAAAACAAACTAAATTAAAAATAAGAGATAAACATGTAAGAAACTAAAATGCACTTGAGCTATCTTGATACAATAAATTAGACAGAAAATATATTAATAAGATAATGTAAAATAAACATATAACTCTAGAGCAATATACAATTGACTCATAATTTCAACAAGTAGATAGGTTAGTTCAATAAATTATAAATGAAACAAATAAAAAAATATTAAGTACAAGTTTCCAGCAAAACAAATATACAAATATGTTTAAATGAATATAAATGATAAAAATATCAACCCTTGGCACAACTGCATCCATATAAAGTACTACCTAAGTCATATAGGACTTTTTGGCTTGGAATGTTCTGCGGTTTAGGTTGGGTTGGATTTTAAGAACAAGCTCGACAAAATGATTAAGCACAAAAGTAGTTTGACACATTGTATTATCCTCGATACTCCCCCAAGTATACATATAGCTCACCACCTTATATCCACTTCTCTCACCTTCCTTATTTCTTCATTTACTAAGGACTAGTATAGTATTCATGAGTACAATCATTTGAGCTTGTAAAAAAAAAAAATTTCGAACAAATGTGAGCATGCTTTTTTTCCAACTCACTTTGCTTTTTTTTTTTCATCGAGATTTTCTCAATTGGCATTTTGCCTTTTTTTTTTGTGCAAGCTCAAGAAATCTTATACTCACTATACAAAACAATTCTTTAGTTCACTCATTTTTTCTTCTTTTGAAACCACTGTGATGTATCTACCTAATCCCTCAATATGAATGGTTGGACATCTAAATCCGTTTAAGGACTAAGAAATAAAAGATCAAATAGAATATATAATAGGCTTAAGGTTTCATTTATGGTTCATCAAGAAAATATATTAAGGCTTAAAATAGGTATTAAGGAAAATATTTATGGATAGCTTTTCGACTCAAAAATTGTCTACCAAATAATGCCTTAGGTCGTTCCTAGGTAATTCAATACATGGATTAAATTGACCAAGTCTATCAATTTCTATAACCTATAATTCAATTAAACATGCATGCTATTTATACATCTATTTATCATGTGGTATACTTAACATCTTAAATCTATTCACAGGTAATAAATTGAAATAATTAGTTTAAAATTAGAAAATTTAGAATAAATTATTATCAAACTAAATTTACAGTTTATCCACAAAATCCTATTAGCATGCTTCTAACCAAATCACTTGTATTTCTACAAGCTCAAACACATAGAAAACATGCAAAATAAAAATTTAAAAATGACTAAATCTATAAAACAAAACAAAATAACAAAAAATTATAAATTTATAAATTTAAAAAATTTCCTAAGTCACCATCTACACTTTATTCATCACATTGTCCCTAATGTGAAAGAGGTTACTCGATTGGCGCAATTTGTGCAACTTAATTGGTGGGACTACTCCTCCTTTCGGTTTTGGCTCGCAATTGTAGTGCCATAAAAAATTGTGGGGTTCCAAAAAAGAAAAACTAAAACACACAAATATATATAGAATACTAAATCCTAACTAATTAAAAATTAAAACAAAAATTAAAAATCATCCTGAATAAAAATAAAATACAAAGTCCAAATATAAAATAAGATGTTCAGAACTAGTCAGAATCAAACTTTGACTCCTCCACTAGCTTCCAAATTCTCCTATTCTTCTACTTGACATGATTGTCTTTGTTGTTGTCATTCAAAATCGATATGTGATAGTTTTGCCTCCTTGTTGCTGATTTTTTCAGACCAACATCTGGATTAATGTTGCTTTTCATTATAGTATGCTTATTACTCATTGTTGACCTCTCAATTGCGCTCCTCATTCGGTTTGTTGCATCTCCATTTGTGGTTGTGGTTTTGAATGGTTGCAGGTAAGGTGCTATTAACGGAGGAGTTTTTATGCCATATATCCAAGTGCAGTGTTCTACGATTGGCTTGAAGTAGGCAATACCCTGCGTAATATATTCAAGATATCCTTGAATGTAGCCCTTTTAATATAGCTTGCTCTTCGTTCTTTTTAGTATCTTGCAATTGACTTTTTTGCTTGACATTCTTTGAAAGGTTTTCACTTAGGGGTGGTTGTGACCATTAGAACTCTTTAATTTCATATTTCTCAGTCGCTCGGGTTTGCCAATTTCCCACATTCTTTGCTGCATGCGGCTTGATATTCCAAGTATTGTTATATTTGTGAGATTGCTTCTTCTAATATTTACTTCTTTGGCTATGATAATCTACCACTTGCTTGTTTTGTCTTCTTGTTCAGTTCGTCTGACTCTGAGTTTCCATCTACACCCCGTCTTGCTGCTATTCAGTGCTATTCCTTAAGTAACTGTTTTATTCTACACTTGGGGAGAAAAGAAGGCTATACTTGAAAGAATATTCATCTTGGTGGCTTAGAGGGTATTGGCTACTGATAACGACATTATGTAGAGGCATTCTAGGGCTTGACTTGGTGTGCAAACTTGAGGAATATCTTTAAAGATTATGTCGAACCAAGGTTGAAAAATTTTCAAAAATAGCCTGCATGTCACACCATAGAGGGGTATGGCGCGACACAACACCTATTTTGTCCCTTATTCTTGCTTTAATCAAAGGTGTGTCGCGCCATAGGGGTTATACGTCGCTCCACATGACAAAGTTTTGGATTTTTAGGTTCAAAGGGGTTATGTCGTAGCATGGCCTTGGCACATTGTGACATGGTCCTTATTTAGCTCCTCCGACAGTTGTCAAGGTCCTCTTATTGTCCGTAGTAGCCCCCAAATGTCTTTTAGCTCTTCCATAGCTCCCAAAAACATGTTTTCTTCCAATTCTAACATGTAATTTAAAAATAATTATCCTAAAATCTAACTTCTAATGAAAGATTAAAGCTAATTTACAATATGTACAAGTTAATTAAAGTTCAATGGTTTAAAAATTATGTTGTGCTTCCGATTTTGTCTGGTAGTTCCTTAAATTTCACCATCGACTTCATCCATTGGTCTCACCCATCTTGGCTCTCCCAATTGCTCCTTATCCTACCGAGATCTTGCCATTTATCTCTTTCTCTCGAATTTCGAGCACCTATACTCACACAATTTGGAGTGTACCTTCGATCAAGGTTGTTAGGGGTTAAATTGAATAAAAATGTAACATTCCTCTATTGGAAAAAAAAATTCCAATTTGGAAATGGTTTTCTTGCACAATAAAAAATAAAAAATTTGAAAACTGACTCAGTTTGTGATATTTATAGCAATAAACCTTAACCGAATTCGTACATGTGTTTTTGGATAAGTGAATCCCTGATTTTTTCGGCTTTTAACTATACAATTGTCTCCCCTATTCTCGTACCACGTACTACTTCGAGTGTGGGAGTGAACCAATTGAATCAAAACACAGAACTAGAAAAAATTTTCCTTTTGAGGTGAAAACGGAAATTCTCTCTTCTATAATAGAAACCGATAAATTATTATTCTAAAAAATATATTTATAAGTTGGGAATAAAATCTCTTTATTTTTCGGTAGAATAACAATCTCTCAAAAGTTGTCTCAATAGCTCTGTCGTGCCATAAATTTATAGAAAGAGAAGGTAGAACCCTTGTAAAGTTGTAGAGGTTTGTTTTAAATAGAATAACAACATTCTACTTACAGTAGGCGATGGGTGAACGACTTACCCTTGAATTTCTACTAGGGTTGCCACCCCCTTCATGTTATATGAGGGCTTTTGGGCCTCTCTCACATCGAGTCCAATTACGAGTACTTCCTGGACCTTTTTGACACAGTACTCTGTAACATGATCCAACTTAATTTATTTTTTCTATTTCCCAAAATAAACTTTAATATTTACATATTAAATGATTTTCCCATCCCAATTTACTCTAGTAAAATTTTCAATATTTTAGCCTCAGGTAAAATTTTGACGATTTTATCTCCGATAAAATTTCAAGAAAATTCGTTCAATATATCACAATTTAACATGTTCGCTATGAATGAATGATTTATTTTCATTTTTGTGCTTCAAAACAATCCAAAAACATAAACTCTCAAAACAATCCAAAAACATAAACTCATTCTTTCATCATTTTTTAAGTCATCCTATATAGGATTGCAAATTTCCATTTCTATTTCTATATCTATTTTTGGAAACCTACATTCATTTCCAATTTATTCCATTTCTCCATTTAAGAGAAAACCATAATCAATCCTGAATGTTTCTGATTTCTCTTTTTCTATTCATTTCGTTCATTTTTATCCAAACACACAATTCATTTCTAGTTTCAACGAGCTAGCGGAGGGACTGATTGGACATATGTAGTTGAGGCTCAAATGATTTATAATTAAGTTTCGACTTTTCACTTATTCATTATAAACTCATTTAGTCACAAAGTCATTCCACTATAGTATTGTGACTAAGCTCTCCCTAACGGCATACCATTATGAAAGCAGCTACTCAGTGCTCGTCCAATGAACTTGTCATAAGTGTGTTACCCTCATAAGATATCCTTGATCTCTTTGGGATATATGTTCTCCCAATATGATCCTATTTTATCTCTTGGTAACCATTACATCATCTTTCATGAAAATTCAATCACTATTAAATAGTGATCAAATCATCCATCACAAAGACGGACGACCCATGGTCATGTTTACTTTTCATCAACCATGTAATGCTAGTGAGAGGATATCATTTACCCTTACTTTGGCCTATGAATTCCACTACTGTGAATGACACTACATACTAGTCGTACACCCAACGTACCAGCTTTTGGTTTCTTATCTATTTGAACTCAGGCTTTTACTTACATCTAAGTGTACGAGTCACACATACATAGTCCGGCATCCACTCAGGATTTAGGTATGTCACACTATGAATGTCACAGGTGAATAAATCCATAAACGAATTCATGATCTATTTTGCTTGAGTCCTGTCTGATGTACTGTCAGTCCAGTCAGTTAAATCTATGTCTCTATCTTCTGAGAGTCATTCGCTCTAATGTCCAAGATAAGACATCTCCCTAATTGGACTTGATAGACGACATATTAGTCTTTAAATCAAATTTTTCATTTCTGATTAGACTAAGGATATGTTTAGGTTTCATCTACTAATACAACCTATCTTTTTGTACTACGATCCGACCACATAATACCGCTTAGTAATTGTTAAACAATAGACAACCAATGAGCAACATTTGCTTTTATTTTTCTTTGCATGCAAAAACCATTTAAGGAATATAATAAAAATCCTATTAATTTAATTCATGAATAATTTTATTAATCAATCTGTTGTAAAAAATTACATGTGTACTTAGATGAAAATACTACACTTAGGGTACTAGATTCAACAGTCTTCCACTTCCTCTAGTGAAGTAGATGTGTCATGTTTCGCATTCCTATGCCCCTCCATATGTTTCCCAAAAATCTCTCTAGCTAGAAGAGTCTTGTCAAAACAAATCCTTAGGGTTTGTCCTCAAATGCGATCTTTGACTACATCTACTATTCCATCAAACACTACCATCTCTCTTAATGTGTTATATCCTTATGTGGTTTCTTTTAGGTTTAGCTATATCCACACTGTTACAGTACTATAACATTTCCATACCTCATTTTTGGCCCTCTATAGTGAAGTTAGCAGTGTAAGCCTTCTTGACCCTTATTCACACTATGGACTTGAAGTTTATCACACTATCACACTATAGCAGTGCTATAGCTATATCTGCATGTTACAATACTTTGTTGTCTTTTGAATTGAATATTTTTCACACAGTCTCAGTTAGTTACATGACCGTGTGACTCATGCACAGACGAACTTAGTTTATCACATAGCCTAGCCACACAGCCGTGTGATCTTTGAGAAATTTTATGTGTTTTAAGTTCACATGGGCTCAATCTCTCACACGGATTGACTACACAACCATGTGACCTTTGTTTACTGAAATTTTTGTACTTTTTGTTAACTTTACAATTAAGTCCTTATTTGATCCCGAGTTGGTTTAAGAGTTTTCGTAAGCTCGTTTGAGACTCGATTTTGATTACTAATCATGATATACTTGTAATATGAAATTCTTAATGTTTGAATTGAATGTTAAATGCTAATTTTTGGTTGTAATTGTTTCGTTATCTGATGTGGCATCCTATAGCTCAGGTCCGACGACTAGACTGGGTAAGGGGTGTTACAAAATTGGTACATGGGTTAGGTAAATCAAGCTCCCATGACCTTAAAAACATATAAATTACAAGAAAAAAGAATTAATTGAAATTTAAAATTAGGGGCCAAATGTTTGAAACTTCCTTAAAGGTTTTTTTTTTGTTCGGTCGAGAAGAAGATGAATAGAAAATAAATGGCTTTTTCTCTTTTTAATTTTAACTTATATACTTTGATTAAACTTAATTAATTAATATTTAAGTAACCAAAACTTAATCTTAATTAGTCTAACTTAGTGGATTTTGACATCATCCACCACCATTTGATGATATAAAATTTGAACCTTTAGCTATTTAAAATCTATAGCAATTAAACTTTTACAATTTAGTCCCTGTACCTTAATTAAGAAATTAATAGGAAAAATTAAAAGACCAAACTTTAATATTCTTTTATACCGACTCTAAAAATATTTATATTTAATATTTACAGACCTGATTTACGAAAATAGGGTTTCAACACCACCTTTTCTAGCACCATTAAAAATCAAACTATTACAATTAACCCAACCTCGTTACAAAAAGTTAAAGATGCACAAAAAGAGAATGGAAGAAGTTGAAGAATGAAAGAAAAATAGTTTTGAAGTGAACAATGAAGGTTGCTTACATTTTCAAGGAAGATTATGTGTACTTGATACTGATGAATTGGAGCAAAATATTCTTTGGAAAACACATTGCAATTCATTTTCCATGAACCCTAGAAGCAACAAAATATATCATGATTTAAATCCTTATTATTTTTGGAAAAGAATGAAAAAAGACATAGCTAAGTATGTTTGAAAGTGTTTAATTTGTCAGCAAGTGATGGCAGAACATCAAGTTCATTTAGTATTGTTGCAATCTATAACAATACTTGAATGGAAGTGGGAAAGGATCACTATGGATTCTTTTTGGTTAGATTACCACTTAACCCAAAGAAGAAAAAAATGTTATTTGAATGATTGTGGATAGGTTGACAAATACTTGTCCGAACATATTATGCGTTGAAAAAAATTAGCAAATTTGTATTTAAGTAAGATGTCAAACTTCATGATGTGTTAATCTCCATTATTTTAGATAGGGATCCAAGATTCACGTCAAGATTTTGGAGAAATTACTTGAAGCATTGGGTACATGATTAAATTTTAGAACTATATTTGATCCTCAGACTCATGGGCAACCCAAACGAGTAATTCAAGTTTTGAAGGATATGTTAAGAAGCTACGTTATAGAGTTTGAAGAAAGTTGGAGAGGCTTTTCATTGGTTGAATTTACTTATCATAAAAATTATTAGTCTAGTACTAAGATGGCATTATATGAAGCACTATATGGAAGAAAATGTAGAACTCCTGTGTGTTGGACTAAATTAAGTAAAAGCAAGTTATTGAGCCTATATTTGATTAAAGAAACTGAAGAAAAGGTAAAATTGATCGGACATTGTTTGAAAACAGCTTCTAATAAACATAAATCATATACAAATCTCAAAATAAAAAATATTGAGTATAGTGTGGTAGAGAAGGTGTTCTTAAATATATCTCCATGGAAAAAGGTTTTTTGATTTGGAAAGAAGGAAAGTTAAGTCTAAGGTTTATTGGACCTTTTTAGATTCTTGAACTTGTTGGTCCAATAGCTTATCACTTAGTATTATCACTTAATTAGAGAAGATCTGCAAAGTATCACTTTTTAATATTGAGAAGATATCGATAGTTTCTATCACATGTCAGTACACTAGAAACTATTGAGATTCAACTAGACTTAACATATGAAGAAGAACTATAACAATTTGTTTTTCAGTGGTACCAGAAATGACAGTTTCGAAACCTCGTACTCCAATGATCAAGTCAGTAAATATTAAATATTAATATTTACGAGTTTATTTAAGATTTATATTCAGTCCTGGCCCAAAAATTTTTAGTGATTGAGTGGTTAATTAAGGTATAGGGACTAAATCGTAAAAATAGTAAAATTTAAATTACTAAAGGTTCTTGAGTGAAAAACTTAAATTAAGTATCAATTTGGTAATTATACACATGGGAGATTGTAGTGGACGGTTAGTGCTTGTAAATTAATAAATTTATGTGTTAAATACGATTAAGATAACAATTATATAATTGTTAAAACAAAAACAAAAAAGAAAAAGAAAAGAAAAAGTCATCATCTCTTTCATTTTTCCTTTTACAACTGAATGCACCATTTTTGTTGTTAAGGGAGAATTGGCCAAACTCAATTCTCTTGCATCTAAGTTATAAACAAGCCCTTCTTCGTAATTTTTATATTTTTGAGATCGTTGTAACTTAATCTAGCTAATCTAAAGACTATTTCGTAAAACTATTTAAGGTTGTAAAAGTTTCCATTAGTGACTTATGGAAGCTTTTGATGTTTTCTGGTAGATTTGTAAACTTGGTTTAAATGAGACTAATTTGTAAAAAGATTTTGTTAGTTTTGAGTTTAGGGACTAAAACAAAAATATGTCAATTTTAACATGAAATTTTGTAAATTTTAAATCTTGAAGGCTGTATAGGGATAAATATGTAATCGATTTTAAATTTGGGGTTTAAATGTGAAAGATATAATAGTTTCATTTTATGGACTAAATTGAATAAAACGTAAAATTTTAGAGAAATTATGTAAAATGAAGTTAATAGTTATTATGCGTGAATATGAGTATGGTAATGCATTTGAGATTGATGAATTGAACTTAATTATATATAGATTAAGGATTGAATCATACGAAGGAAAATCGAGAAAAGGAAAATTGCGAATAGTCCTTACGAACTAACTCTTTAGTTGAATATATTAGGTAAGTCCATAGGGTATAGAAAAAAATATATATATTAATTAATTGTTGTTGAACTATGAATATATATATATTTCTATATTGTTGGTTTGAAACTTGAAATGTTATAAACTAATACTAAAGTGAGAAATGACCTAACTGAAAATTGTTGAAAGGGCAAGGAGTGTAATTTTACCTAAGTGTATAGTGACTCAAAATAAAAATTTTAGAGATTTATAAGGGCAAAAAGTTATTCTCAAAATTTGGATGTTCATGAAATTGAGAAATTATATATAAAAAGGACAAATATTGTCGTAAAAGAGATCATTAGTTTTATGGGAAATAGAGAACAAATCTTAGTTATTGACTACAAGATAATGGACAGATTTTATTATTATTGTATTATAATATTTTATATTATATCATTATTAAATCATTAAAGATATCTTTTGGTAAAGGATCGTTTTTGAGGAGATCTTTTGGAGTTGTCATTTTCATTCGCATCTCATCACTGAAGAACTTGAAGAGTATGAATTTCTATATCTGGGTATTAATATGGCATGTACATGTTTGAACCATTTGTATGTATATAATAATCTAGTTTGGTGGTTTCGAAATCATGTCAAGCATGTTTGATATCATTTTGGACCTTGTGAAATTGATACTTTTGATGGGAACATTTAGTTTTATAAAGTTCAGATATAATTTGGTGCATTTTAAAGTTTTCAACAAGAGATTTAAAGTTTTGGGAGTGTGTGGAATATAATGTCTCTTGCATTTGCATTTTTAATAATTGGCACCGCGACATTGAGCTAGGGACGTCGCGACTTGAGTTGTCAATGTCACGACATGACATACTATTCGATAAAGTAGAAACTTTTTTTCCATTTCACCTAATACAAACTTGTATAACATCTAAATATAGTCAAATTGCATAGAAAGACTGAAAATGGATTTAAATACTTCAAATGATTGTAATACAATTATTATTAAGTTAAGTTGGATAAATGTGGCATCCCTCGTTCGAGTTATCGATTCGATTCAGGTAAAAGGTGTTATAAGGAACAACCGTAAATCTTAAATGTGAATTGTAAAATATACATGAAAAGTTAAAAAATATATATATATATAAAACCGTATAAATTATAACATTTATAAATAAGTATTAAAAATTATAAAAAAACTAGAAATTATAAAAAAATATGATTGGGTTTAATCGATCATCTCAATGTTATGCCCGGGACAAGTATCGAAGCCATAGCTAACAAAACATATATGTTTAGGTATGGTTTTGAAACTTGGTTTCAACTGCAGGATTTGACAGCACCCTTGTGATTTTATTCTAAGGGCATATCCATATTGTGTGTTTTATTTTAAATTTGAGTAATTCTGGTAGAGCACTGAGGTTTTGGGATGTTTGGGTGCTCTCATGGCTTTAAAAGATGTTACTCAAATCAATCCACGCCAGTGTTGTTTATTATTTGATATCTTCAGTTTGGCTTTCACTACACAATCGCCTAGTAGATCAAGCTGAACCTTAAACTATATGAAAAGAACACCAAATGGAACACCCTCAAACATCCATCTTCAAAGAAGGTGAAGTACTTTATGTCAGTTTATAAAATCGAAGAAGCCACCGAGAACTTTGCTTAGTCTCGAAAGATTAGAGAAGGTAGTTTATAAGCGTTTTCTTGATCATACTCTACTTGCGGTCAAGGTTTTACCTCCAGATGCTGCACAAGGAAGATTACTGTTCTTGCAACAGGTAAGCAACTAACGCAATTTTGTAGGTTCAAACAAAATCATTCGTAATCTATTGATAATATTCCAACAACTAACAAAGCACTGTTAAAGTGCCAAAATTGGTTGGAATTGTTTCCAGAAGTGATTCTCTACAAATGTCAAGGGTATATTAATAATATGGTTACTTCAAAACTAATCATTGGTGAATATTAAAAAGAAGAAATTTAAACTTTTAGAGTTAGAAAAATTGTTGCTTTTCTGTTTGTATATTAAGAAAAAGAAGAGAAAATATGGAAGAAAGAAAAATGCCCAGATAAAAGCTTGGACGGGCGCTTGACCAGCAAGGTGTTCACTGAAGGCGATGAGACTCGCAACGTTGCAACTCGGGCTGCCATGGAAGAAGAAGACCGTAAGGCAGAATCAAGTTTCAGTTGTGTTTAGGTAAAGTGGTATGGTTTTGAAATTAATGGCAAAATTTTGAAATTATAAAAGTTTCAAGTATGGTTTTGAAATTATAAAAGTTTCAAGTATGGTCTTGAAATTATAATTTTTTTATTTTTTCTACACATTTTAAATATTTTTATAATTTTTTAAAACAACTAGTTATCGCACTTTCTTAAATGTTAGAACTGAAGAAGATGTTAAAACTCAAAGACTGATGGCAATATTTTAAGTTAAACCAACAGTCACAATTAAAATTACAAATGATGCAGAAACTCAAACATCTTTAAATAATTTGTAAAGGAAATAAAAGTGATAGATAAATAATTTATCCTATGGAAACTTTAATTAACTTGGATTAAAAATGTTAATAATTTAACGGATTCTCTATTATATCTTAAAAGATCGTAATTCTTTAAAAGATTTGAAGACAACGGTGAAAAATTGAACGTCGATAATGATAATGAATCGTAAAGAAAGAGATAAAATAGAACACACAGAATTTGATGTGAAAATCTTTTCGGGAAAAAACCACGGGCAGAGAAGAAAAAATTCACTATGTCGAATTCAAATGATATAAGAGGAGAGACAATTACGTATATTTATAGGTTTAAAAACATTATTCTAATCAAAGTCAAATAGAAGTAATGCAGTAAGATTAAAATACATTATTCTAATCAATATCAAATAGAAGAAGTAAACTTCTATACGGATTTTACTTGTGTAGTACTGTAACTATCTTGCCGCTTGTATTTTATTTTTAATAGTAATTTGGGTCACACAACTCCTAACAACAGCAATCTCAAAATTAAATAACAAAAAATCACTAAGCTCTCAAATTATTATTTTTACTCAAAGTTAAAACAAAACTTTAACTTTATTCGATTTTGTCAAATTACTAGTTGAGCCTTTTTTCAAGTAGTTACATAAAAAGTTTAAAACAAATATAAACTTCTAAAACTATTTAAATATTTAATCTCTTAATAAATTTCTAACATAAAACTCTAAAACTTAGACATAAAAATAACATTTGGTTTATAAGTGAATGGTTTTGAGAAAACACTTAGAGAAAACGATTTAGACTTTCAATATAATATTGCAACATTATTTTGATTATAACTTGAACTACAAAACTCTAACTTCGGCCTATAATATACCGCTTCAAATGAAATTAAAAGATCTAATAGAAATTATTTTCAACTCAAGCCCCCAAAATGTTGGGAAGATGTCTAAAAAGGGCCTAGGAGTTTGAGCGAAAATCTACCAATAAATCTACAAAAATCCGTTGTTTAATTAATAACACTCTTTTATTTTCTCCATTATGTGAATTTTGCCCTATAAATAGACACTATTAGGTTAATAGCAGCAGAACTAGACATAACCAACTTGGTGTTACTTTTTTGTTTTCTTTTCTTTATGAGTTCCTAAACTCTTCTTTTCTAGTCAAAGCGATTTTGACGTTGTGATTCTAAAAGTTTGTGAGATTTAATTGCTCTTCATCTTTTCTTTGCTATTTATTATTTGCATGTCTTTTATTTTAACTAAAAATATTCAAGTTTTTTAAATATTAGTACCATATTCAATTGCTTAGAATATTTATATTGTCAATTAGAATAATTAAATCAGTAATTGTTTAATTGATTCTAATTCTTGTGACGAATATAGCATGACTAGGTATAATCTACGTATGCAATTCATATTATGTGGACATGCGATCTAATCTAAACAAACCTCACTTGTGTGTGTTTGTTGATTAGAATTATGTGTCTCATGTTCTTAATGTTATCGGTAAGCTAATTCCTAAGTGTGAAGTTATAGGTTGTTTATTAATAAGGGAAATAATTTCAATGAGCTTCCTCTTAGTTAACGACAAGGTAAGAAGAGATTAGTTGATAGGTGCAAGGTTAACAACTATAGCTAATTTATAAAAGAACACTGAAATTATCTTTGCATCGATGATCAAAGTCTTAAATCAAACCTAAGATTTTACCTTTGACTAAATCTTCATCTTATTATTTTTTCTTATATTTGATCTTGTTATAGTTTTAAGTTAGTTCTTTTTTTTAATATTCAACACCTTCTTAATTTTATTTTACTTGTTTTATTTAAAGAAATAAATTTATAAATATTCTCTGTGAGATTTTGACACCCATGAAATTTTAGTATTGTTGCTGAAGATTGGTGTCAATAATTTCATTTCTTTTTAATTAGGGGTGAGCATTCGATCGAATCGAATCGAATCGAATAAAAAATTTTAGAGTTAATCGAGTTTTCGAATCTCATTTTATCATCCTAACTTTATTTGAAGTTTTCTCGAATCGAGTCGAGTGAGATGGAATTGAATCGAATCGAATCGAATATATTTGTTCGAGTTAAATTTTAAAAATAATTTTGGGTCCTTGTAACCATTGTCACCCATCGTAATAAATTTGTCCACCTTAATCAAATTTTTATTAGCTTTCATCACTTCATAATTTATTTATTAATTTTTATATCTTGGTTAGCTTCTTTGCTTGCTTAGTTGTTTCAATTATCTTGATTCTTGTCACTATGTATTTTAGAATTAAAAATATATTAAATGTAAAAATATGATTTTTAATAAAATTTATTTTAAAAATAAAATGTGAAATTGATACCAATATAAAATTTTAACACGAATATTTTATGGCATAATTAATAATTCAATTTCAATATAAATATTCAATATGACTAAACAATTCAATAATATAAATAATATAAAATGTGAAATTTAATTTAATAATATAAATAGTAGATATAAATAAAATTATTACTATTTATGTTTAGTGATTTTTTGGATAATTTTGATTTTTATTTGAGAGTAAAGGGTGAGAAGTAAAAGTTTAGGGGAAAAATAAAAATTTTTGGGGAATAAAAGTTTAAGGGAAAGTAAATAGGGGGGAGTAAAATTTTGGAGGGAAAATATTAAAAAAAAATTGGAGGGGGGAGGGTTGGGGATAGATGGGAGGTGGGATGGGAAGTGAATAAAAGTTTTAGGGGAAAAGTGGGAGGGAGTAAAAATTTTGGGGGAAAATAAAAGATTTTGAGGGTTTTTGGGAGTAAAATTTTGAGAAAAAATAAATGGGAGAGTAAAATTTTGGTGGGAAATGGATTTTGGGTAGATTGGGGGGTTGGGAGGGGAGTAGAAGTTTTGGGGGGAAAGTGGGAAGGAGTAAAAGTTTTGAGGGAAAAGTAAAAAGGTTTGAGAGTTTGGGGTAAAAATGTAAAATATTATAGTTTGGAATTCGAATTATTCGAGTTATTCGAATTCGAAAACTCAACTCGATTTGAACTCGAAATTCAAAAACTAAATTTGAGTTTATTCGAATAACTCGATTCGTTTAACTCGAAATTCGATTTTTTTTATTTTTTCGAGTCGAATCGAGTTTTGCTCACCCCTATTTTTAATATCCTTAGCCTTTGGTCATGGCTGCATATTCACAACACTTCGAATTTAGACAAAGCAGCACAAGAAGAATGGATAAGGTAAATGTTTATTTTCTTGATAATCCTATTTCTAAACTAATCTCTCTTGTTCAACAATTGGTTGTAGGAAATTCTCAACAAGTGAAAGCTTGTGGGATTTATGTTGATTATGGTTATTATACTAATATGTGTCCCACATTTCAAGAAGATCTGTATGAGCGTGCCACTGAAATTAGAGGATTTCTTGGTTGGCCACTATGGAGATATGATCCCTATGCCAACACTTATAATCATGGATGGATGGATAATCTAGATTTTGGTTATGAACTAAGGTTGAATGCTCCAATGCAACCATCGTCTTTTAAGCAAGCTATGTCTCTTAAGGATGTTGTTAAATCACTTGTTACTAACACAATAATTTCAACAAAAGACAAGGTAATTTCAATAGGAGACAAGAGTGAGCATTCAGAACCTAGAGAGACAGGTCAGTCAACCGGTGACTATAGAGAGTATATTAAAATCTCAAGAAAGCATTGAAAAGAGGTGGTTGCTTCCAAGGAATCAACTAACTAACCTAATATCGATGAACCAAAGTTGTTTGTGATGAAACCTCTTTTCCTAGAAAGATTTGTCGAATCTAAAGAGGAAGAGGAGGAAATTCTTGAGAATTTCGCAAAGTCGAAGAGCAAATAGAAAATACAATCATGAAGGAAGAGGTTAAGGATAACATAATAGTGCAAGATGATAGCTATTTGTTGAGTCTATACATATTGATTTTATCTTTGCTCCAAATAGCTTTGAGCCTAACGAAAAACCGAGAGTGCTAGAATTTCTCCCACCAATTTTTTTCGTTTTAATGCTCGATTCACTTTTAATAATTTTGCACTTTCTACGGATTATGTTAAACAACCACCATCCCTTCAACCCAATCATGTAATTTTATTATATTGGAATTATAATTGAGTGTGAGAATGATTGGTTAAAAAATGGTGAAGGGGAATCAATGCTTCAAAATTTTCTCGACTTTAAATTTGTGCTTAATGTTAGACTTTACTAAATCAATGTATTATTAGAACATTTCTAGAGCGAAATAACATTTAAGAACGTCTAGATAAACAAAAGTGTTGACGGAGAGACATCTTCGTGGTTAAGTATTTTTCATTTTTCATTTTTATGTAGTTGTTTTTTTAGGTTGCATACCGCGTTTAATTTTAGACCTATTGCATCTTTTATTTGTTTATTATGGTTTATGTTGGAATCATTTCACTTTAAAATTTTTGAAGTGTTTTTTCTTTGTATAAGACCAAACAAGAGTAGCAAAGCAATCATTAAACAAAGCCTCCAGACTGAGTTGGTAAAATAGTTGCGAAGCTAAAAGACAAATTTTCGGTCCAAAAGAAGATAATTAAATTAAAAAAAATTTAGATCCTATTCAAACTACGTGGCAAGTTGGCTGATGTTCCAAACTTGAACGCAAATGAATTTACCTCTCTTAAGTTAGTATTAAAAATGATACATATGAATAACTATACTTAAACTAAATTAAATGTATACAATTCCCGCATTTGGTGGGACATAAACTAGATGAAATAAAGATTGAAAACAACACATGATTTACATATAGCAAATCACAAACTTGGAATCTTAAAGTTCCTTCGGCCTTATCCTTGTTATTGAGATAAAGACTCCTTGTTTGTAATTTTATTTTATAAATTTGTTAGTAATTATAATTATTTTTATTTTCACTTGTATTTTTGTTTCTTTTTAATATTTTTATGAAAATACATGTTAAAATTATAAATTTTAATTTAATTACATATATTAACATTGAGATAAATTTATTTTTATTTTATATTTTAATCAATTTCTTTTACATTAAAACAATCTAAATAATAATAAATAAATAATTTTTCCTAATAATAATTTAATAAATTCATCTAAAAGTTAATATATAATTGAATCAAATATAATTTAATATACTTTATTTTAATTAAATTCAAACATAATTTTTATAAAAATTCAAATTTATTTAATTTTGTAGTACTTTAGTTTTTTTTTTCATATATATGGAATAGGAAAATTTTTATGAAAATAGATGAGATAGGAAATTATTTATTGAAATAAATGGATCATACAGTATGGTGAAGTCGACAGGTGGAACCGGCTTCAAAGCGGAAATCTCCGGAAACCAACGTTTGGAGGTGCCAACTTCACCTCATCATCCTTTTCTTTTTTTCAATTTTTATGCTTCCTGAGAAGTTTCAGTTCACATGCATTTTAACGTGATTGACTAATGACTCACTATGTTGAAGGTGGAGATTATAACTTCGATTCTTTGAAGTAATTGGAAGTGATGCTGAAATTGGTTCAAAGCTCCAGCAAAGACGTTAAGAAACCACATGTGGCAAGAGATGAAATCTTTGCCGAGTAAATTGTAGTGATCATAAGGGCAAAGCCGCCACCAAATCTGACGGTGCATCTTCCGATCGTTAGGATGGCGTAGTTTTAGGCATGGCCTAATAAAATTATGCCAGTCAAGAAATTTATCGAGGCTAAAGTGATCATATAACGGCGTACAATCTAATTAGATGTTCTTCCTGCTGCTAAAGAATCAAGCAGAGCGCATACACCCGCACTTCAACTTGGACATCACTTATTTTCAAATCCTCTTTTATAAAAAATAATAATAATAATCATTGCTCCACTCTCGGCAGTGGAAATCTAAAAGTACTATTAATTTTGAGTTTTTATTTTTGTACTTTCTTAAATGAAGTTTTTCTGAATATATATATATATATATATATCTCGAACCACAATGTTAATTGCCCAGTAAAACATAACATGCAAAGATTAAACATCTATGCAACTTGAAGAACAATCACTTGAAGAACACCCATAACATGTTAAAAATCCTTCCTCATTAGACATTTTGTTTCAGTTCTCATACAACTCAAGCCCACTTTTCCCCAGAACCACCCCTATTAATATTCAGCTCATTTCACAACTTCTCTAACCGATCTTCTAGTAGTTATGCATACACCTTTTCATGGGAAGAAAAATTAATCTAAATTACCATTCAAATATAAGTACTTGTTAGAGTAGTTGCTATTACCTACCCAATGCTCGATTACCCGATTGGGTCTTGACCCATACTTTTCGCGGTTCACACTTTAAGTTCACATATGAGGTGTTCTCACCATTCTATGAAACCACATGATGTGGGTTCACACTACCATGTAGGCGAACTCACATCTAGAAAACACATGTTAACCCTAGAGTACGGTATGTGTCGGCATGCATGGGGACTTACCTACAACATCACATCCATGAACAATAATCATATCATATAAATACACATGTGGTGCAACCAGTCAAGAGTTTGGGTATTTTACCAAGCCCTCCACCCATGTGGTGCAACCAGTCAAGATCCAACTCGATGGATAGGTGTAACGTTCATAATGAAGAAGACCACAAGATTAAAGATTGTTTCACTTTGAAAGATGCTATAGAGGAGGAAATTAGAAATGGCGAGTTGAAGGATTTTGTGGTTTAGGATACTTTGACATCAAGTTAGAGTTCTCAGAGCACTGATAAGAGAAAATAAAAGGTTAGAGACACAATACATGTAATAATTGGTACCGATGAAGAGTGGGCGACCTCTAGCACGAAGGGAAAGGCTCATCTTAGAAGTGTAATGTCAGTTAGTTCATCGAAGAGGTTATGTCAACAAAAAAGTGGAAGGTAGACTTTAATGATGAGGATGAGGATTCGGTGTGTGATGAGGAAGGGAATGATCCAATGGTCGTGTCAGCAACTGTAGCAAGATTTGAGGTGAAGAGAATCTTTGTTAACAGTAGAAGCGTTGTTGAGGCATTGACTTGGGACGCATACTAGAAGATGGGGCTGAATGAACAAGCTTTGAAGAAAGCAAACCCTTTGTATGGTTTTGCGAACCATCCAGTTAAGGTAAAAGGATGTATTACCTAACCTGTTACCCTGGGGGAAGGCGAGCACTCCACCACAGAGTATGTTCAGTTCTTTGTGATAGACAATACAATGGCTTACAATGCTATCTTTGGGCGTCCAATTATGACAATGACTAAAATAATGGTTGCAAGTTTTTGTATGAAGATTAAGTTCCCTACTAGGATATAGATAAGTTTCATGAAATCTGACCTGCGAATAATTAGACAGTGTCATATGTTGTTAGTTAAATAAACACGTGAATAGGTATCATAGGGTTAGAGTTCACAATAGACAGAAGTGGCTAGTCAAGTTTTAGTTTTGGATAGTTTGGATGTTAGAAGTGAGGAGAGAATTCGTAAGCTAGAAATAGCAAATGTCACAGAAACTTTGCAGTTGTTTTATGATAACACAGATAAGTTGGTAAGGATTTCATTAGCGTTGGCAGAAGAAGAAGAAAAATACTTGGTTCAGTGTTTAAGAGAGAATTTAAACATTTTTGCAGGGTCAGCTGTAGACATGCCTGGTGTGGATCCTCAAGTGATTACTTATCAGTTAAACGCGTCTCCCAAGGTCAAGAAAAAGAAGGCTTGCTCCACAAGTTGTAGAGGCCATTAGATAGGAGGTTGGAAAGCTTCTTTCAGCGAGATTCATCAGGGAAGTAGTGTACCTAGACTGGGTATCAAATGCTGTGATGGTAAAGAAGGCCAATGGAAAGTGGAGAATGTGCATTGATTTCACCAGTCTTAACAAAGCTTGCTTGAAGGATAGTTTTCCTTTACCCTCGATAGGCAGGATGGTAGATAAATCCTTAGGCCATAAATTCATGAATTTTATGGATGCATTCTCGGGTTATAACCAAATTTCTATGGCTCCACAAGATCAAGATAAAACAACCTTTGTCATAGAAGAAGGCTTGTTTTGCTATCGAGTTATGCCTTTTAGGTTTAAGAATGCAGGTGCAACCTACCAGAGATTGGTTAATAAGATTTTAAGAAATCAAATTAGTCACAATGTTGAGGTCTATGTTGATGACATGTTGGTGAATAGCTCTACTTTGAGGGGGCATATTCAAGATTTGTCCGAAGCTTTTGCTGTTCTACAAGCCTATAACATGAAGTTAAATCTAGAGAAGTGCACTTTTGGTGTGAGAGTAGAAACATTCTTAGGTTTCCTAGTTTTAGAGAGAGGTATAGAGCGAACCCTGAAAAGATCTAGGCCATTCTAGATATGCCTCACTCGAAGACTATTAAAGACATTCAACGCTTAATGGGGAGGGTGGTCGCTCTAAACAAGTTCGTCTCTAGGATGGAAGATAAGTATTTACCATTCTTTAGAGCCTTAAGAACTTCTTTTAGTTAGATAGAGGAATGCCAAGCTACTTTTGAGAAGCTCAAATTGTATCTAACGTCTCCACCACTTTTTATGTCACCTCGAGTGGTGGAGACTCTTTATCTTTATCTTGCTACCTCTAAAGAAATGATAGAAGCAGTTTTGATCAAAACAGAAAGGGTTCGCCAATTTCTAGTGTATTATGTTAGCAAAGTGCTTCAGAATGATAAACAAAGGTACTCAAAGATATAAAAGTTCATATTCGCTTTAATAGTGGAAGCTCGCAAGTTGAGACCCTACTTTCAAGCTCATCACGTGATTGTCATGACAAATCAACCCATCAAAGATATTTTGTCTAAAGTAGACACTTCAAGTCGAATGACCAAATGAGGTATTGAATTGAAAAAATTTGGAGTAGAATAAGCCCCAAGGACAATGATCAGAGCTCAAATCTTAGCCAATTTCATGATGGGATGCTCTTTTGACAGATCACTAGACCCTACATGTAACTTTTAATTTCAATTACTATCACTCACACAAGTGATACATGGAAGGACGAAATTGTGCAAGTGTACACAATTGCAACAAGTAATGAAGTGACAAGTAAATGTCGAGTTATCGTACCTACAGGGACTGTGAATGAAAAATATTAATGAAATGTAAATCAAACACTTTGGTGATGGGAAAAATATTTTGTTTTGAAGAAGTGATTTAAAAACTAAAAATTAACTAAGTAATAGAAATAAAAAGTAAAAATTTCAAAGCACGATTTCAAAAGAGGAGTTTTAATCAATATGGAATAATTGTGCTAGATCGATTACATTCCTTAACATAGAATTACTAAACCTATGTTCATGTTGTTACGAATATTTTCACGGCAACTTGGTAATTTGTTAACTACTATAAATACATACTTACTATATTAACCAATCTCTTGAACATTTTTCAATGCCAATTCAAACAATCAATCAATCTTAATAACCACATGTAAGATTAAGTGAGGTAACAATATATTTCTATATTGAAATAATTTAATCACAATAATCTTGCAAGTTATGCAAGGCTAATGTACCATTTAATACCTTCACTAATTTAACCTTTAGCTACCTTAGAAGATTAATCATAATTTCAATACGTTTAATACTTAATTCATTCGTTTCCTTACATTTTATAATGCAAGTATAACCTAAGCATGATTTTATTTAATTGAACAACTCATCAAGGCCTATAACAACACAAACACGATTTTAATAATTCAAGTGGACAAAATGCAACCAATATAACACGAATGAATTTAATCCATTTTAATTAGAACAAGAAAAACAAAAAAACAATTATTCATATTCATGATCACAACATAAACAAGAAACTTAAAGAGAAAGGAGCTAGGAAATAAATCTAGTATTTCTTTGGAGCCAGACTAGTGCGCTCTACTTCTTCTCTACTCGTTGTGTTGAAACAAAGCCTCTATGAACAATTGAATGATTCTATGCCAAGGTGGAAGAATTCTTTTTTTCAAGAGGGAAATCGGCAAGGGAAACGGGAAAATAACGAAGGGAATGGAAGAGAGAAAAGCAAGTGAAAGAAAGAGATGTGTGGGAATGAATGTTGTGTTGAATGAGGTAGAAAATGTGGGTATTTATAGGTGTGAATGACTACTAAAAATAGAAAATAATTAGTAGCCACACACTCTTCCTTGGCCAGCCGTACAATAAGCTAGTTTGAATGTTTCAAACTTGTTATTTTAAGTTAGGGGCAAATCTTCAAATGCACAAAAAGTGGATGGGTTTGAATGGAGTTTAAGAAAAATTTGAGGGCTATTTTGCAAGCATAAAATTCAGAAAAATTTAGCTGATTGGGTCAGCTTATTGGACGGTTTTGGGCTGCCATTTCTCTTGTTGGATCAATCTTCTTTTATTAGCACAATTGGGCCACTTTCTCCTTCAAGCTTTATATTTATTTTTAACCCAATTAACTTTGGATAAAAAATTAAATATAAAGTGTATAAAATAATCATAATTTGGATCTTCCTTGGCTGGAAAAAGATTCAGCCTTGCTCTTGGTTCACTCGATGCAAAAATTCCTCCAACGGTTCATGCCTTTCAAGGTGTCTACCGAGCGAATTTTCACCTTTGTGCAAAACTATCGAAAATAAGCCAAATTTGTAAAAATTATTATAAAAATAGTTAAAATTCAATATGTTAATACTTTAAGTGAAAATTAATTATTTCATTACTAAGGTTTTAATTTCGACAAAATTGATTACGAAACTGCATGAATTAGAGCTTAAAATGTGCTAAAAAAGTCTATTTATTTTTGTGTTTCCAATACAATAGCATGTCATACAAATTTTTGGAACTTTACTTGACGAATAATCATCTTATTTCATGATATTTCATTATAAATATGCATTTTGTTCTAAAAAAATTTTTGTTGATTATACAAGATATATTAGTTAGCTCATCACGGGGACAAACAAACTCAACTACGAAACCAAAGTGTTGGACTGCCTATGTAGATGGCTTAATAGCGAAGACAAGAGTAAGGTCAGATCTTCTCCTTGTAGACGCTGGCGAGAATGAATGGTAGTATGGATTTTCCTTTGGCTTCCAAGCTTTTACCAATGCTGTCGAGTATGAGGCATTAATTTTAGGACTACCATTGGCTCTACAACTAGGGGCAAGGGAATTGATAATATACACTGATTCTCAACTGGTAGCGAAGCAAACGAATGAGGAGTATGAAGTAAAAGAGCAAGCCTAAGGAAGTATTATGCCATAGCTGACCAGTTGCTCACTCAGTTTGATAAAACATAAGTTAGACAACTATCCAGGATAGAGAACACCAAAATTGATGTTTTATCTAAGTTAGCGTCCTCTATTACTATCGAGCAAAGAGGAAAAATTCTATTAGAGCATAGAGTCACCCCAATCTGTGACACTCATCAACTGCTCAATCTAAACTAGGAAGAAATGTGGATGACCCCCATTGTACAAGTTCTAAGAGGGGAAACTTACCACTTAAACACAAATGAGCTCGCCAAAATTCAGCATAAAGCTGCAGGAAGGAATGCTTTATAAAAAAGGCTACTCCCAGCCACATTTGAGATGTCTCATTCCCACAGAAGCTGAGTATGTTATGAGAGAAATACATGAGCGGATATGCATCGGTCATCTAGGTGGGAGGTTGTTAGCACAGAAGGTTCATAGGCAAGGGTATTACTGACCAACTGTATAAAGAGATGCACACCATATGGTGCGTACTTGTGTCAAGAAACATGCTTAAGTGCAACAATCACCAGCTGAGCATCTGCAAATAATGTATAGCCCTTGGTTGTTTGCAACTTAGGGAATAAATATTTTGTGTAACACCCTAATTCTAGCGGATCTAAAGGTTTGGGCTTATAACAGTAAATAGTATGTCTGGCACGGTGTTATCTGACCAAATAATCATTTTGGTTCATATGTGTGGGTGTATAATAACCGACACTTGAGTTAGTAAGGATTTTGTTTCATGATATTCTATTATATTATGGAGACGTTCATGTTAAGGGATAAAGGAGAAATATGGGATGAGTATTCGCCAAACGTATAGTACAACTGGTTTCTATGGAATATTGTGTTAGTTAGACTTTAAATAATATAGTTAGAAACCAACTATATAGTTTAGCCTGATAAGTTTTATGAAGGGACTTATTTATATTTTTCATAGAAATCATAGGCCAATAGGAAGGCCAGTTCTGATACGTATGATACTTGTTAAATTCCACTAAGTAAGACGAGTCATATTTATATATGAAAGTGTGTTATAAAAGGGGTTCTTCTTCCTCTTTCTTAAGTGGAATTTACAGATATCTTCCTTAAGTCTGGATGTAGCTCTTTATCTATAATCTAGAAGCTAAGGTTATGTCATGATCAGTGGCTATTTTGTTCTTAGGTAAGAATTACTATTCTGCATGTTAAATTCTGAAAGAATAAGTCTGTAAGAGACGCATGAATAGTAAGATGTAAGTATAAGGCTTTGCATGATAGTTGTCAGTGCTCAAATCGATGGTAAATTGTATACGAATGAGTCTTAATAAAGATCTTATGTTCTAAAAGAAATGGTTTCTGCTGGTTCGAGATGGATATCCAAATTTGGAATTTTAAACTATCATTAGTGAGAATCAGGTGAGGTCTATGTTGACTCCTGCATGTATACTATTTATATTAAGAGATACATATAGGAAATTGATTGAACTATAAATATAAAACTATGAAAAGTATAGTATGTATATAAGTAGTGGATCTGATAATTTCAAGTATGTGATGATTGGTGTACAAGTTTTGAAACATTAAAGTTTGGCTGAGTACATTTATGTCTTAAATGCATACTATAAGATGTGTGTTCTGATTGGGTGTATGTTAGTGAAGTTAAATGTTGAATTTAGATTTTGTTAATGCATGAAGAGTCTGTCAAGAGAATATGTGTCTGTTCACCATGGTGGTGTCGATAGAGTCCGTCGAGACTAAAAACATGAACTTTGATATGTACTTTGAAGGAAAGGTCCATGGCCATGACACCCTCTGAATAAGAACTACGGAATGGTGATTACCCAATGGGGTTCTCTACTTATCCCAGGACAATGATGGACAAACTTCACGTAATGTGAGTTTAGGCAAATCTATATCATAAACACGACAACTAAAAGTAGTTTTTGTGTCGAACTTTGAAAGAATAGTTCTTTTATCAAACTCCGAAAGGAATGCCTTTGTGGAAAATTTTGAATGGAATGCCTTGGTGGCATACTCTATATGATTACTTGTATGGTGTGTTTTGTTAGGCCTATGTTGCGTGAACTATTAGGAATATCTGGTAAGCTATGTATTTGAATGTCTATTTTTATGGTAAGATGTGAGTAAATTCTAGCAGTTTTTTAATAAGTATGACCAATATAAGGTATTCATATGCTCTGGGATAAGAGTTTAATAAAGTCGTAAGGTTTCTTTGAAAAAGAAATGTGTATTTGTATGTTGAGAAGGGTATCCGCCACAATGAAATGTAAATATGAAAAGTAAGTGGTATTGCATCTTCTTCTAAAATTATTCTAAATATGAGTCAATGTTATTTTGAACTATGAGATTCTAATATAGCGTGATGTGGAGTTCATCTAGATGTTATATGCAGTGAATCATCATTACGGATATGTATACAGAACTGAATTAAAGTATGTCTGAATATGAACCAATAGTAAGAAATTCTATGTAAGAATCTGCTAAATATATATATTCGCTAAGATAATGCCAGTAAGCAATTGTTTGAAAAAAGAGTATAGGTTAAGGTATGGATTGTTTGAAGTGGTTACTAAGGGTACGCTTTTTTAAGTAAGTATTATGGGATAAGAGATCTATGAAATGATTGGAAGGATTACTCAGTTAACAAGATATGAAAGATTAAGTATGATAAGGGCATGATAACTAGCGTATTAAAGAATGATAACACTGTGTTGGCATCAATCGAAATAAATGATTCAGAATATGGTTGACTCATAGCAATTTATACAAGATTGCAAAGTATCCATAAATATATGGTTATAGTGGGTTCACTAAGTACTCTTTTACTTACAAAATTTTTTATTATTTTTCAAGTATAATGAGAAGACGTTTCGCCTGGAGGGACAACACCAGGAGTACGCCAAGTTGGTGGTGGAGTGGGATATTATGTATATAGTGGATTTATGGTGTAGTCTTGAATACGCCATTTAAGTCTATCTTAAAATAATTTCTAACTTGTAAAGATTTGTATCAAATCTGATGTAATAATTTATTTATTATATATTTTACTTTAAATTTCCAAATGTTAAGGTTTTTTTTGGAACTTCAAATAATAGGTTTTAAATAAATGAGAAATTGCAAATTGTTTTGTTAAATTTTTTGTATCATTTGGCACCCGAGATCCGTACATGGTGAATCAATCGGGTTGAGGGTATTACATTTTGGGTCCATTTTAATAGCCATAGCTCAGAAGAAATTCATAGTTGTAGCTATGGACTATTTCACTTAGTGGATAGAAGCTGAAGCTCTGGCTACAATCACAGATAGACAAATGGAATTTTTTTTCTTTGGAAATCCATTGTTTGTAGGTTTGATATTCCACTTCTGATTATAACAGATAATGGAACCCAATTCCAAAGAAAATTCAAAAAAATTTGCAAGGACCCATAGATTGTTCTCACTCAAAGCTTTGTAAAAACTCCCATAACAAATGGTCAAGTAGAAGCAATGAATAAGAATATTCTAATAGCTCTAAAGAAAAAGGTTGATAAGGCCAAAAGGGACTAGTTAGAAGAATTACCAGGAATTGTAAACTAAGTAAAGTCTGCCGGAGTTCTTCCATTCCTCTACAAATTTAACCCAAGCATCTCCAAAAAGAAAGTACACATCAAAATCTAGTTAAATACCTTTGAGGTCGATGAAAGCATCAAATTTCACCCTGCGAGCATCAAATGGACCACCAATTACTTGAGTGTGCAATAGTAAGTTATATTTTAAATCTGGTAAGTAATCTTGAAAACTTTGCATGGTATCAGCTTTATACTTTTCCAAAGCCTCTTCATGATTCTTTACCAGGTGAGCCAAGGCAAGCTTTTGTCGCTACTCCATGCCTTTCATGGTCGCTTCCAAAATGGTCTTATTAGCTTGCTCACTTGCGATCTCTCCATGAAGCTTTTCTTATCTTTTTCAGTGATAGAAAGATGCTCTTGTAACCTCTTATTTTGTTCCACTAAGTTTATAGTTTCTTCCTCTAAATGCTTATGTAGTTCACAAGCCCTTTCCAATACTTCCATGGTAGACTGATATGTATTTTCACGTTCTACCTTTTTTATTTCCTGTTCTACAATACCATCAACAAGCCTTATGCTGACCATACTAGCTTCAGCCAAGGTTATTTAAAGAGACAATATAATATCCTTTAAGGAAGGTTTCTTTACATAGCTCGAGGATGCAAATGGACAAACATGCTTTTTGGTTTCTTAAGGCATGGAAATAATGTATGGTGAGGTGCTTGTGCCATGGAAATAATGTATGTGTCTCCCCCCAGAAGACATAAAATTCATTGAATCAACAAGAGGACCATAATCAACAATTACCTCGAATGTATCTTCAATAGGTGTTCTTAGTGGTGGTGGAAGTTCAGCAAGAAAGCCAGAAGAAGAAAGAATCACAGCAGGGATCGTAGCAGTGGGGGTCAGATTGCCAGATGTAGCATGATATTTCCCTTTATTTTGATGAAGCTCTCTTGTAGGGCTACCTTCGTCTTTGCTGCTCAGAACAATATTGGCAGCTCTAGTAGTATTTTTTTTTGTTTCTTCCTAGTACTTGCACTTCCTTCCCCAGTAGAAGTACTAGAGAGACCACCTCGTACATTTTTCATAAATGACCAAACGTCCCTGTATTCGTCGATCTCCATCGATAAACTTCTAGATTATTCTAAGCTCTCCTCAACAGTGCAAACTATGACAGCATCACTAACAAGTGCATCATCAGCACCAACAATTATCATAAGTGGGTTTGCACCACTTTATCGATTCCTTGAAAGTTTAGAGGACCATAGATGAGGCTTCAGTTTACAAAAGGCAATACCCTCATGGTGTTCACACCATTATTATGATCAATGGGTTGCCATCCATTAGGACTCATATTTAAGAGGCAGTGCTGAAACACATTCATAATAGTCAACACTTCCTCTAAATAAAGTATGCGACCTTTGCGAAGTCTGTAATACTGACCCCACCCTACTTCAAATATAATCTCTCGTTTTGTTAGGCACATGCTCTTACTAGGTATTGACAATCCATTTGGAAAATCAACACCAATTCCAAAATTGTACTTCACCCGTATGTCTTTACAGCGGTTTAGGTTAGGTGAAGGTTCGAAGACCAGTTTGAAATTATTGATTCTAAATTTTCGCGAGGAGAAAAATAAAATAAGACCCACCAAACCTCCTCAATTGCATGCTTTCAATTTGTAAAAATTCTGGAAAAAGACAATCAATGGCATTTCCTCTCATCGACTACATTCAACAAAATATGACATTATGACCCAGCACAAAAATCCAAATAACTGCCCCGAGGCTATCCTGTATTTTTTGAAAAGATGGACGAATAAGGGGTGGAGTGGTGAATGGAAACCCGTTTCTATCATGTGTAATGGAAGTAGGACACTGATACGAACTCGCCTTAGTGCTGATTCGAGTCGTTTAGATTGCCCAATTGTAAAATGGAGAAGTCCCGTTTAATTTAGAATTTGATAGAATTTGGCTAAGTATAGGCTTTAAAAAAAAGGTTTCGAATAGGTATAAAGGTTAAGGTTAGATGGAGAAAATAGGTTTAAGTATGGAATTCGGCAAAACAATGAAAATGGTTAAGGAAATGGATGATGAAGTTTTGGTGGACAAGTAACAAGGTAATTAAGTGGATAGTTGAGGGTGGAATGGAGATAGAGTTTAAGAGTCAAGAATGAACCAATACTAAAGCGAGTATTGACCTGAGACTTATAGGGCACTTAAAGGTGGATAGGTGATTGAAATAGGACATTGACTCGCTATTTAGGAAAATAGGAACCAAAGGTATCAATGAGGTGAACGCCACACTCAGATTGAGTGATATGTTCAAGGAAACAAGAAAGATGCCACTAGCTATGCTACATAAGTCAGCTTGAATCTTAAATGAATTTAAATGTTTTAATAACTTTAGTTAAATACTGAAGGTGAAAGGTCACAAGTAGGCATTTGAACAGTTATAATAGTGCCTATAAATAGATTGTAAGAAGACATTATTTTTTTAGACAATACACTTTGACATTTTATGAATTTTAATTGATTTGTGAGTTTATTCGACTCTCTAAATTTGTTTAAGACTCAAGCTGACTTATCTAGCATAGCTAGTGGCGTCTTCCTTGTTTCTTTGAACTTATCACTCAAACCCGAGTGTGGCATTCACCCATTTTGATACCTTTGGTTCCTAACTCTCTATAGTTAGCAGGTCAAGGTCCTTTGTTTCTTTTCCAGCATCTTAAGTGATTTATAAGTTTCGAGTCAATACTCTTAATAGTATTGGTTCACTCTTGTCCTTAAGCTCAACTATCCATTCTATCTAACATTCTGATTTGTTTACTTCAAACCTTAGTTGAATTTTCACCATCATTCACTTAGTCATTTCCATCATTATTTCATTTAGCCAAATTCCTTTAAATTCTGAACTGAACGAAGCTTCTCCATTTTACGATCGGGCACATCTACGACTCGAATCACAACCCACGAGACGAATTCGTATCATTTGGTATCAGAACTAGCTAAAATCGAGGAGTATGGAAGTTCGTGAAGTGCCAGAGTAAGTATTTGAAAAAGAAATCAAAAAATTCAAAAAAAAAGTATTATTTCATGTATAAGTGATTGTAAAAGTGTTTTTGAATGTATTCATCTTGAAAAAGAAAAAAGAAAAATGAGACATTCGAAGTTATAAAAAAAAAAGAAGTGTTGAAGTGTGTATTTTTTTTTTTTTGATTTCCCAATCCATCAAAATCCTCTTCTACCATCATTAAACACCGATACGCCACACACCATCACCAAATTGTTTCTTTCAGCCAGCACCTATTCATCATTACCCTTGTAAAAACCCACTTGAAGCCAACCCCTAGATTCGCTTGTAAGTCTAAACGAGTCGATTACGAATTTTGAGAGGTGAAGCGAGCAGTAAAAGGCAAGAGTGTTGAGAGAGCATTCAAGTGTAGACAAAGCCATTTAACGAGTGCAAACACAAGTGTGAGTGTCATCTAATATTTTTCTTTGTGAGTGAAACGTGAGGTTTTTTGGTGAGGTATTTACTTTCTGTTTTGTTTTAATCACTTTTCTTTTCAGCAATAAATCACGTTTCGAGAAGAGTTTTCAGAATCGGAATTCCAATATGTGATGCAAGAGATGCGTGGAATGGTGAAATCTAAATTTGACAAATTACATGAACGATTGGACCGAGTGGAGGAAAGAGCCCGAAGAAAGCAAATTTCGTAGAGTCGAGGGATGGAGATAAGATCATCAGGAAAGCACACATCCAATGACTATTCGAAAAGAGATTCTTATCGTGATTCCTATTCATTAAGGAATTTGAGGTGAAATAAGGTGAGTTCTGAGTTTGAAACCTTTCAAGGTGTCAAGCGAGAACGTAAAAATTTCCCTTCAAGTGCCTCAAAGTATTCATCCATGAAGAATCAATCTCAAAGAGATGATCGTCGTCTGTATGAAGATCCCCTTCTTATTCTCAACGAAAAGTTTCTCATTTTGATTCCTTCTTGTATTCTTCCTATTGTAATGAAGTCGAAACAAAATGTGTAAAAGAAAAGAAAATTGAAAAAGAAAGTGAGTTTGGTGAAAGAAAAAAAATGAACGAGAAGCGAGTGTCATCGAGTTTTCAAAAATAAAAGACACTGTGGAAAAAGAACAAGAGTTTAAAAATGAGAATGTAAAAGAAACGAGTGTTGTGGAAAAAGAGAGAGGATTTGAAAAAGAGTTTGAGAAAGAAACGAGTGAAAAGGAAGAAAGTGAGTAAGAAAAAGTGAGGAGTATTCTTACTAACCATCCTGTGAGTCCTCTTTGTATTGTTTCTTCTTTTCAGGTTCCTCGAAATTCCATAGACAAATTTCAACTTCAATACCTTTCTGATGAGAGACGATTCCGATTGATCGAGAAAGTTCAAGATGTAGACGACCCTAGTTCACCTATGCCAAAGGTAAGTAAGGTATGGGTTTTGAAGTTTTCCAGTCACATAAGCATCATTTGATTATTGATCAAAATATTGTTGATGATTTGGTCTTAGAAAAACAATCGTACTTTGACGTGGGAAATTGTTCTTCTTTGAATAGTAATGATTTTTTTGGTTCAAATGGTTATAATGTGCATCCTTTGATCTGTTGTGCGAAACCCACATGCGTGTACAAGGCTGTTCGAATGAGGCTTGTGACGTATGAATGCTTGAAAATATGCATGCCTAAATTCCCTTTGATTCGCTTGTATGATAAAACATTGACATGTAAAATGCGTAGTTCATTTGATTGTGATGGAGGTGTAACGTTTCTGCTTTGTTGTGTAAATTCTGCATGCTTGTGTAAGTTTGATCTAGTGAGACTTGAGTTTTATGACTGTTTGAATGATTGCTTAAACACATCTTCTTTGATTAACATGAATAGGACAGTGGAAACCAAGAAACTCTTGTTGCATGATGAATCGACTGACCAAGCTCGTGTGTTCAAACACGAAATTTGTTATTTTAGTTCAATATGTGGGGAACTCAAGCAATCTAAATTTTGTACGAATCATTTATGTTTATTTATTGTTTGGCCATTGACTTAGGAAACGAAATTTAGAGATTCTGATAATAATTTAAAATCGTTCCTTGTTCATTCTATGTTGCTGGTTATAAATTTCTTAATTCATCATTAGAAGGTAAGGCTCATTGATGTTTTTGAACCACGACAATTAAAGTTGAATGTTGTTGAGAAAATTTCTGGTGACATAGTTTTCAAAAGACCTCCTTATTTTGGTTTGGCTAATTGTCTTTCTCTGTTTGTTTTTGACAATTTCGTTTTAAGTGGAGGCATGAAGAGTTGTTTACTTGATGTGATTTACATTGAAAAATCTGTTAATGACATTGGATTAATTCAGCCTATGCAAACTTTGGACCTACGTGATAGCAATTATTCACTTAAAAAGCTTGATTTAATTGATTGTAATGGTTATGTGAAATCGTTACATCTTTGTGCGAAATCCTCAAGTATGTGCATGCCTGTTTGGATGAATTTTAAGATGTTTGATTGTTTGAATTTATGTATCCCTAAATCTTATTTATTTGGCATGTGCAATTTATTAATGACAGCGACATACTTGTTGTACTGTGATCGAAACCAAGTTTTTAAGCCCAGAGCATGTTTTCATAAGTTGTTGATAAATGAAGCTAAGCATCATGAATTTATTCTGGATAAATGTGTTAAAACCTTTCATTTGCTCCGAATTTTATCATTATGTTCGAAAACAAAGCATGTGAATCCTGATGGCCTGCGAAGTCAAAATCAAATCTTTGATTCCGGAGGTTGTACTATATTATGGTTTAAAGGATTTGAGCTTGTTTTGCATGGTTATGACTTTCCATTGCTTCATGTTCTTTCTATAATGTCGGTCAAGAAACTTTCAAGTCAAAGTGAAATGGTAAGAGAAAACCTCATTTTTTATCCCGGTGATTATTGTTCAATTTTTGAATGAGATTTTAGAAAATTCTTTTGAGTTTATAATTTTGAGTGTCACTAACCTATTTCATTCTTGTGTTGGTGACACTTTGGAATGGTTTCCTCATAAAAAGGAAGGGCATGAAAATAACATGTTTCCTTTTTGGACCATTTGTGGTTCTCAGGTTTTTGGAAACAAATCTGTCAGGTTCATGAGCAAAAGGGTTCGTGACCTTGAAATATTTTTCTCGAGCAAATGGCCCGATTTGAGGATAAATCATCTTCAAAAGGGAGGGTATGATGTGATCCCGGCCACATAATGTTACGACACAACTCGATGCCACTGAGATTGGCCCAAACTCGAGGGGCCTAAGTGCAAAATGAAGCTTTTAATTTTAGTTTGTTAATTTGGTTGCTGGAATAAGGACTTTGATTTATTTATTTTAGTTACTTTAGTTATTATAATATGAGTATTCAAGGTCTTGTTTATTCAATGCATCTTTAATTAATGTCTTGCATTATTGATCTACATCTTTTAATTATGACATGCATTATGTGTTTTGCTTTTAATAAAGTCATGCATTATGTTACTCTCATGTTAGTTAAGATTGCATCATAAATTATGTCATGCATTATGTAACTCCCATGTTAGTTAAAGTTTGCATTTTTTTTAATGAAGTCATGCATTAAGTAATTCATTGTTCATTTAGTTTACATCTTAATTAAACCAAGCATTTAAGCATCTTAGTTGTTAAATATGTTTGATTTTGTTTATATTTAATTTGACTGTTACTTTTTTTAATGCATAAGTTATAGTGTGTTTGATTTTTCTTAAATAAATTGATTGTGTGATTGTTGTAGGAAAGTCCAAAAGGCTGGTCACATGTTTAAAGCTACAATAGGGCTGTTCGTTTGCCAAGAAGAATCAAATGCTGTCACATTCAATTGGCTGTCCAGTTTTGGCATAAAAGAGTGTCCATTTGGTCACTTAATTGTTGGTGCATATTTGGAACATTTTTTAGGGATATTGAAGCACTCAAAGCTCATTATGGTGACTTTTCAAATGGACCAAGAGTGACTCTTCAAGTCTGATCGGTTTCATGCACTCAAAGCCAATTATGGTGCCAATTAAAGAGATGAATTTACAAGCATTAAGGCATTTGGTTAAGGGGAAAATGAAGGGACATCAAGCAACACATTTAAAGGACCATTAAGCCTTCATCAAGTGAAAAGGCATGACTTTTCAGCTATGCATGAATCAAGTGAAAAGACATGACTCTTTGGCTGTCCATTAAGAGTTATAACCGAATTTAAATATTTTAATAACTTTAGTTAAATACTGAAGGTGAAAGGTCACAAATAGGCATTTGAACAGTCATAAAAATGCCTACAAATAGATTGTAAGAAGACATTATTTTTTTAGACAATACACTTTGACATTTTATGAATTTTAATTCATTTTTGAGTTTATTCAACTCTCTAAATTCGTTTAAGACTCAAGCTGACTTATCAAGCATAGCTAGTGGTGTCTTCCTTGTTTCTTTGAACTTATCACTCAAACCTGAGTATAGCGTTCACCCATTTTGATACCTTTCGTTCCTAACTCTCTATAGTTAACGGGTCAAGGTCCTTTGTTTCTTTTCCAGCATCTTAAGTGATTTATAAGTTTCGGTTCAATAGTCTTAATAGTATTGGTTCACTCTTGTCCTTAAGCTCAACTATCCATTCTATCCAACATTCTAATTTGTTTACTTCAAACCTTAGTTGAATTTTCACCATCATTCACTTAGTCATTTCCATCCATTTCATTTAGCCAAATTCCTTCAAATTCTGAATTGAAAAAAGCTTCTCCATTTTACGATCGGGCACATCTACTACTAGAATCACAACCCACGAGATGAGTTCGTATTAGAAACTTACATAGGTGGTGCCCCTTAACTGGTTTGATCCTTCAGCGACTGAGAAGTCGTAAGTGAAATTAGGTAGTTGAATTCCCCGACCAACCAAAACACGACTCATTTCTTCTTCTTTGGGGTTGCAAACATAAGCTTTTGCCTCCACTGGAGAATCTACTTCACAGTGTTGTGAATAGATGCCCTGAATAAGATGACCACTTTGTAACACCCCTTACCTGAGACCGTTTCCGGAGTTGAGCATGGGGTGTTACTTGACTTAACTTATTAATTCGGGGCATAAAAATTTGCTTTTAAAATTTATTTCACTGTTCACCATAATGTTGTGCACCTGCGCAGCAGTCACTAATTTAACTATAAATCGAGTTACAAAACTCGAAATTTAGATCCATAAATTTTCCCTGAAACTAGACTCATATATTAACTTACCATAAAATTTTTAGAATTTTTGGTTTAGCAAATTAGTACATTCTATTCATTAAAGTCTCCCATGTTTCACTATCTGACGATTCTAACCTTTATTCACTAAAAATCAATTTTCTCACGTATGATTTTCATATGATGTTCTCACTTGTTTCTACTAAAAATAGACTCACTAAGGAATCTAGACATATAAATTATAACTCATAATTATTATTTTACAATTTTAATGATTTTCTAAATTCAGAATAGGAACTCTAAAACCATTCTGACCCTGTCTAACCAAAATTTAAATATCTCAGAATATAAAATTCCTTTACCCACACCGTTATTTTCTTATGAAAATAGACTCGATAAGCTTTAATTCTATATATCATTTACTCTCTAATTCATTTTATACTATCTTTGGTGATTTTTCAAAATCACGTCACTGCTGCTATTCTAAAACTGTTTCATTGCAAATTTTTTTACTCTTTCATAATTTCTAGGTATAAACTATCACCTAGGCATTCATAATACCAAACATATTCTTACTTAACCATTTTAATAGCTAAACATTAACACATATTTACACATCATCCTTTAGCAATATCATAAGGACATACAGTCAAAATGACTAAGTCTTTATACATGCCATAGCTCAAACATTGATCATCATAAAATACCAAGTTGTTGTTGTTGATAGTGTAAGCGCTCTCCGACGTCTTTAAGATCCCCGAATTAGCTTTGCAATACTATAAAAGAAGGAAAATAAAATAATTAAGCATAAATCTTAGTAAGTTTATAAGTAAATAAATAACAACATTTATCATAAATAATCATACTCATAAATTTCATCAAACGTTAGAATCTTTACTCGCTTCTTTACTTACTCACTTACTTGTTTACTTACTTGCTTACTTAAATAACTCATGATTATAACTTACTCCCTCCTTGCTGAAATTTCTTTCTCAACTGATAACTGGGATATTCTCAATCCTTATAACTCACCTGAATTTATTATTATGCTTTTATCTAAACTTTCATGTAACATGGTCTATTTACTAGCCCGTTGAATCACTTGGAATACTAAGGATACTCAGGTCTCTTGTCTAATAATACATGCCAAAGCTAAGTCCCAGACATAGTCTTATATGAGATGTTTTCTGTACTGCCAATGTCATATCCTAGATATGGTCTTACATGGGAGTTCTCATACCGGTGCCCATGCCATGTCCCAGACATGGTCTTACGGGGGACCTCTCATCTCGGTGCCAATGCCATGTCCCAGACATGGTCTTACATGGGATCTCTTTACCCAAATGTCATGACATTTGTATCCGATACATTCCTAATGTTTCAACGGGACTTTTTTGATACTAATTCTCTGTCGTCTCATACTTGAGTCAACATTAAATAATTTCATAAAATAAATTCATAGTTGCTGAAAAATAGCAGCATTAATAATAATTATTGAAATATTACATTTATTTACCGTAAACTTACCTTAGTACAAAATATGTCTAAATCTATCAACTTAGTCTTCAACCTTTTTCTTTCCTCGGTCTAACCCCGAATTTTGTTCTTCTTGATCTATAATAGCAAATTTAATTTATTTAATACTCACATTTATCAAAACAGTCCTTGACTCGAACTTTGGAAAAATTACAATTTTGCCCCTAAACTTTTGCATAATTACACTTTTTCGCCAAAGCTCGAAAATTAAACTTCATCCCTTATTCTTATGTTTTATGACATGCTGAACATTTTTTCCTTCTATGGCAACATCAAATTCCCACTCTAACACTTACTTATGACCATTAGGTATTTTTATCGATTGTGTCGTTTTACTGGTTTTCACTTAAAATCGCTTAGCAAAAGTTGTTTAACATAATTCCAAGCTTCATATTCTACCATAAAACATCAAAATAAACACATTTCACCTATGGGTATTTTTCCAAATATGAACCTTAGGTTAAATTATTGCTAGAATAAGCTAAATCAAGTTACCGGGACTCCAAAAATGTAAAGAACATTAAAAATGAGGCTTGGGATCACTTATTATGGAGCTTGGAAGCTTGAAAACCCTAAATATGGCTTCCCCCTTGCTAATTTTGGCCAAATGAAGAAGATGAGCACAATTTGCCATCTTTTTCCTTTTAATTCATTTTAATTACCAAATTACCAAAATGCCCCTAACTTAAAATTTTTCTATTTCACTTATCTCATGTCCATTTTTTTCCATAACTTAAAAAATGGTCTAATTACCATATAAAGACCTCCATTTTAAAATTTTATAACAATTGGACACCTCTAACATGTAGAACTCAACTTTTGCACTTTTTACAATTTAGTTCTTTTGACTAAATTGAGTGCCCAAACGTCGAAATTTTTGAACGAAATTTTCACGAAATCATTCCATGAAATTATAGACCATAAAAATATAATAAAATAATTTTTTCCTCATCAGATTTGTGGTCCCGAAACCACTGTTCCGACTAGGCCCGAAATCGGGATGTTACACACTTCCTCTCGCCCTAACCATTGTGTTAGAATAAGCTTAGGAAAAAGTCACAAGAATGATGGGAATTTTAAGAAAATTACCTCTAAAATTTTTCTTCTCAATACTAGCTCCTCCTCTAAAATCTCAAATTCAAACTTTTTAATTTTTAAGGTTAAGGTAACCTCATTTTAAAAGGGTTTTAAACTTTAACGATTCATGTATCTGAGAATAAAAGCACAATTAGCTATGTACAATTGTATTACTTCTCAACATGTGGCGAAGTGTATGTGACAAGTTAAAGCAAAAAGTGTACGTAATAAGTTTCTCCTTCAGTGATCTCTCATCTCGCGAAGTCAAGTTTTAAGAAGAGTCACTTTAAAACTCTTCTTTGAACCAAGTGAGGGACAAATTGTTATAGTATTCGCTATTACTATAACACCCCTAACCCGTATTCTTCGCTGGATTAGGGTTACAGAGTGTTACTGTACTATCGAAACATTTAACATACATTTCATATATATAATCATAAAGAGATTATAATTCAATCATTTATATGCATATTATCCCTAAATCAAGCCTTCGTGGTCTTAAAAATACGTTCGAAACAATTCAAGATCTATTTGAAATCATTTGGAAAGTTTAAGAAAAAGCTACAAAATTTTGACTACAGGGGTTACACGACCGTGTGGCCAGGCCATGTAACATTCGAACTGGTGACACACGGCGTGTCCCAGCTTGTGTCCTTGCCCGTGTAACTCTCTGAGTAGGGTCACACAGCCAAGCCACACGCCCATGTGGCAGGCTGTGTGCTAGGCGTGTAACTATCTGACTTGCATGCAAAGGAACCTACAGGGGACACACGGCCGTGTCACCAGTCCGTGTGGACAAAAATTCACCTAGAAACAAGCTCTTCCAAAACCATTACAAGCATAACCATCCAACCTTCCTAAGTACACTTTAAAAGGGACTTTAAACAACATCAAAACACATTAAAACATGTTCAAAACATAACAAAACAAACATCTTAAGTGCCTAACCAATGTGCCCTCATTGACACCACATTTAAATTATCCATTCACATCAAATATACCATTCATAGGCACCTCAAATAAAGTTCAAGCAATAATTGAATAAGGTAAGAACGTAACATATACTCATCTTTCTCAAAATCAGGGTAAAATACACTTATGGGCCTTAAATTGAGCTTACGTGGCCCTAAAAATGGTTTGGGAACAATCAATGACTAATTTGAATCAAAAAAGAAAAATATGCAAAAATTTAATAATTTTAGAAGCAGGGGTCACACGGCCGTATGGCCAGGCCGTCTGGAATAGCTCAGGCCGTGTGGTTAGGCCATGTAACAAACAGTGACCATGTGAAAAATCCTACACCTAAAAATTAAGAACACACATGGCCATGTGGCCAGGCCGTGTGGCATATCCCAGGCCGTGTGTACCTTAAAAAGCTTCCAAAACAAGGCAAAACTTTCATCCAACACTTAGGTTCCAAGCCAAATCAAAATCAACCATTTTCATACTTCAAAAACACATTTAAACAAGCTTAAAACATGCCAAAACAATCAACCTAAGTGTCTAACCAATGTGTCCTCATTAACACCACAATTCAATTATCAACCTCAATTCACATGACACATCAACTAATTTGCATTCAAATTCATAAGTTCATATATAAAAATCATGCTGAACTTATCATTTCTTCTTAATCATTCACATTCATTCATACCATGATTCAAACACTTAAATAAGGTTTATATCATATAACTAAAACAACTTTATATGAACATGATTTAGGAAAACTTATTTTACTAAAATCCCGAGCTTTTCTATCTCTCAACTTCTTAGGAAATATAAACTTCTTCCATATTTTGAGCATGATCAGATAAAACAGCAAATTCTCGAATCTCAATTCCTTCAATCAACATTTTAATTTCATCATTTAGTCCATCTTCAAAACGAATGAATATTTCTTCTTCATTCGGCACAATTTCATAGGCATACTTACTGAGATACACAAACTCTATCTCATATTCAAATACTAATTTATTTCCTTGCTTCAATTCAAGAAATTTTTTCTTTTTTTGATTTAAATATTCTTTGCTGACATATTCTTTCTAAACTCAGATTGGAAGAAATCCCAAGTAATTCTATCTGTCGATACTACTATTGTCAACGTGGTCCACAAACTTTAGTTGGATCATTAGGGGATCAGGCAAGTTCATCAAAAACTCGTTGAATATTTTTGAGCCAATACTCATCTTTAGTTGGATCATCATCGCTTCTACCTTTAAATTCTCCAGCCCCACTCTTTCAGATTTTATTAACAGGAATCTGTTTACTTGTTTCAGTTGTTTGAGAAGGTGGAGGTACCACAAGAGGTACAACAAGGGGTGGAGGTTGTTGAGCCACAAGTTTGGTTCGCATGAATTTTGTGAACCACTGACCCATTAAATCGAACAAAATATTTTTAACTTTATTTTTTAACATTGGTGGAATCAGTAAACCACGACTCATTTCTTGTTCATTAGTTGAAACATTACTGTTAACTTCATCAGTGTTAGTACGATCAGATTATGTCGGCATCTTTATAATCTATACGAAAAACTAGGGTTAGATCGGATCAATAATATCACACTATCACAAGTTTATATGGCATTTAATTTCTACACTTCAAACACACTATGTTCAGTCCAAGAATTGACTAAATCGTAGCTCTGATACTACTAAATGTAACACCCCTAACATGTCTCTACTATCATATTAGGGTTACGGAGTGTTACAGTACAAATCAGGACATTTATCATCAAACAGAAACAAAAATATAAAATAAATGATAACAATCAATATCTTATAAAAATTAGGGTAAAGTACACTTACCAGCTTTAAACTGAGCTTACGGCCCTAAAAATGTTTAGGAACAATCAAGGATTAATTAGAATCAAAACAGAAAAACATGCAAAAATTTAAAAATTTTAAAAATAGGGGTCACAAGGCCGTGTAGCCAGGCCATGTGGAATAGCCCAGGCCGTGTGACTTCACATATGGTCGTGTGACTTCCCCACACGTCCGTGTGGTTAGGCCGTGTAAATAACTTTAACTATGTGAAAAATCTTGCACCTAAAAATTAAATAAGATACGTGGCCATCTGGCATAGCCCAGGTCATGTGCACCTTAAAAAGCTTCCAAAACGATACAAAACTTTCATCCAAGACTTAGGTTCCAAGTCAAATCAAAATCAACCATTTATATACTACAAAAACACATTTAAACAAGCCTAAAACATGTTAAAACAATCAACATAAGTGTATAATCAATGTGTCCTCATTGACAGCACAATTCAATTATTAACCTCAATTCACATGACACATCTGTTAATTTGCATTCAAATTCATAAGTTCATATATAAAACTCATGTCAAACTTATCATTTCTTCTTGATCATTCACATTCATTCATACCATGATTCAAACACTTAAATAAGGTTAATATCACATTACCAAAACAACTTTATATGAACATATTCACACCAAGATTAAAGGCACATGCACAAGTAAGCTTATACCAAGCTTAAAACATAACATTTGTAATAAGTATCTAAATCTATACAAAAACACCTATTACATGCCATATAACCCAAAATAAATATATCAAAATCTAACAAAATATATATGGGTAGTTTGATCTTCAAGTTGACCGATCGCCTAACTCCACAAAACGTTATCTACAAGGAACATAAAAGAACACAAGTAAGTTTCACTAGAGCTTAGTAAGTTCAATGGGTTAAAACGATAAAGCTTATCAAATTAAATATAATAATTTTAATAACAATATTAAAAGTTAAAGTCTCCTGTCAACCACAATCCACAACAGGTGAGTTTATACATAAACAAGTACGAGATCATTCACTATCAAGCCACAATGCTATGAGGAGATTCATGAATAATCATTCAACAATTCAATAACAAGACATATAACACAAGAAACATTTCCTGATGAACGATAAACAAATATGAGTACACAGTTATCCATCTGAAACACGCCAAATGCTCCAAAGAGCCAATCCAACCGATAACATGCCTCGGCACCAAGTGCCTAGCCCGTAGCCTAACATCTCTCCCATAACACGCCTCGGCACCAATTGCCAATCCCGAAGGCTTTTCATCCGCACTCGATAACACACCAGAAACAGTGTAAATATAACATGATAGTCCGTAACAAATGCTGGACTTTGGTATATTCAGTGAATAGGAAATAAACATGAATCATCATCTCATCTCAAACCAATCCTGAACAACACGTACTATAACCTATTGGCATGTCAATCGTACTCTATCCTACGTTCATCGGCTCAGAAGATATTACCGCTAAACCAAGTCTAATAATTTAGTATTCTCATTCATGCTAATTTAATATCGAAATATTTAATTTAACAATCAACAACTAAATTCTCATTTAATTCATATTGTAAAATATATCAAAATAAACCAAACGAACTTATCAGGGATAAATTGTACTAACGGTAAAGATTCAGGGACTATTTAGCTACTTTCCCTTCTCCTCAGTTATCTACTTGTTCTTGATCTATGATATAATTTATTTCAATTATTAGCCTCAATTTCATATACTATTCAATTTAATACATACAACTTTTTATTTACAATTTTTCACATTAGAGCCCAAACATTTACATTTTATTCAATTTGGTCTTTAAGACCAAAACAAGCTTATTTCACATAATTAAACTTTATACCCATTATAACAAAATTACAAATATCCCAAATTGGTTGTCACATGCTAAAATTTCACAAGAAAATCATGTCTAATTTATTTCATTTTCAATTAAACCCTTAAACTTGAAAATTATACAAAATCACTTAACAAAATATTTCTATTAAACACCCAAATATCATATTCTACCAATTAACATACAAATCATTTAAACTTACCAATGGTCTATTTTCTATACTTTGCTAATTTCACAAATTAGTCATTGTACTAGCTATATTAAATTACAATGATCTCAAAAACATAAAATTATCAAAATCGGACAAGAATTTACACACCATGCAATTAGATTTTAATCCAGCCAAAACCAAACACCTTCAATGGTGTTTCTATTCGATATTTGATATTTAGGTGGAGAATTCCATTAAGGAAGATGATACTATTCTTACATATATTAAAGTTAAGTTTTATTTAATAAATTACTTACTTGCCCTTTTAATAGAACATGCAAATTTAACAAACATCTAACCCTTAGCCGTCCACTACAATTAGAATAGGTATAATTATCATTTAAAGCCACAACTTTAAAGTTTAATAGCTATTTAACACTTTTAACTAATAAATACTAACTTTCGTAACCCTTACGATTTAGTTCTTTTCTTTAATTAACTAACTAAACGCCAAAATTACCTAACCAAATTTTAATACACCTATATAATCACTCTGTAAATATTTAATAAAAATATTTACGGGCTTGGTTTATAGAAACGAGGTCTCGATATCTCATTTTCTAAAACCACTTGACTTAACTAATCATTCAATTAACTAAAAATTTCAATTCAAAATTTACTATAATACTATATTTGACTCGTAAATATTAAATAATAATATTTGTGGATTCTCTCATCAAATTTGTGATCCGTAAACTACTGTTTCCAACACCACTGAAAAACGGACTGTTACAACACAATTTTCGCAGTAATGAGTTATAGTGACCACTGCAATTTAGCACTTCCATTACCATTTTCATTTTAAATAAACAAGCAACAATAGTTATCACACGGAAAAAAAGAAGAAGAGAAAAATGTTAAGATTTTTTATTTCCTGTTGCCTCCTTGTAATAAAAATAAACAAATAAAGTATGAGTAGGCTTAAAATAGTTAAAAAAAAATGGCCCATAGCGATATCAGGCTTAACGTGAACAACCATATAATTGGTAGCTTGTGGAATAGGCACCACAAAAAATAAAGCATTTGCATATTAGATGGATTGACTTAGCATTTTCCTTATCCTCAAGAATCTATGCAAGGAGAGCATATCATATTATTTTAAACAATAAATCAATTAGAATTTTGTAAGTAGTAGAAGAGTTCTTCTCTGCTGAGGCAGTGAAGCAAAATCAACCCCCTCAAAGAAAGGAGCCCAAAGCAGTGAATAAAGAGATATGTTACAGAATCTTAAATTCTTACAATCCACCCCACAGCTACTTCAACCTCCAACTTCAGCTGCCCCTCTCCCACAGCTCCATTCCACTTGTTTTCCCATTCTGAAACAGTTCAAAATCTCCCGGCGAGAGCTTACAATTTGTAGCAACTCCTCACTGCTTCTTCTCTTAGGTTCTCAAGCCCTTGAGTCTAAGGCAAAGGCTGAAGAAAGTTCACCCAACGACAATCAACAGAAAGAAGAGAATGTTGCTACCCCTAATCCTAACTGCAGCAACAAAGTTCCTACCAAACGAGCTTTTCTTGATATAGCAATTGATGGAGAGCCCGTTGGCCGCATTGTTATTGGACTATATGGAGATGATGTTCCGGTAGGGGCAGCCAGGTTTGGTAGTATAGTTAGTGGAGCTGCTGGAATTAGCTACAGACGAAAAGAGTTCGTTAAGATTATGCCAAACTACGTGCAACATGGTGGGTTGAGATCATATGGTGTTGATGCTGAGCTTGCCAAGAGAAGTGGAAGCAATCTGGCCGTTGAAAAATTGCGAGAGGAGTGGGAGAGAGAGTATGAAAAGTGTCCAGGAGTTAAGAACTTGGCTGGAACGGTGAGCATACTGGTGAGGGATCCCTCCAAGCCGCCTCCCAAGCTAAAGCTGGTTGCACGAAAGGGGAAGCTGGAGATTGATGAAGAGGAGATTGGAACCGATCCTAATGGCACAGAGTTTGTGATTTCTATCATGGATTCACCAGAACTGGACGCTTCTGCTCTTGTAATTGGACAAGTGTTGGATGGAATGGAGGTTGTAAAGAGAATTGGACAAGTCAAGACTGTTCAAGAGAACACTGCTTCTCCTTATTTCAGGTATGCTTTCCGACTCATGGCAATTTGATTTTATTAATTGAATGTGATCTGCCTCAGAGAGGTTGATTCAACATTTCTTTGGGAGTTGGGACCATTTAGACTAAAAATAGATGCTTTGTGTTTGGTGAGCAGAGTGGCCAAGCTAATAGGCGATAAAAGAGCTGTTGTGGCAGAAAGAAGCTTCAATCGTCCCTACGCAAAGGTGGTAATCAACAACTGTGGCTTGATGGACTGAATAAAATCTCCTTTGCATGCTTGCTTTCTCATATTGTTTCAATTTTTGAATGAAGGGTGACCAGTTCTATGGTTATGAGATAAATACAAGTATTTCTACAATTGTATTTCTACTAAACCCCCATGAAATTCTATCAATGTCAATTGCCCAAATTTAGGTATTTTACTAAAATATTACAAAAAAATAAAAATAAAAATACCAAAATAATATTAACTTTTTTTTATTTACCAAAATAATACAAAAAAAAACAAAAAAATCAAAAAAAACTGCAGGGATGTGACAGCACCCTGGTGGAGGGGCTGCCATAGGCAGCACCAGTGGTGCCAGTGGCAGAGGCAGCACCGATGGTGCCACTGCCACAGGCTGCACCACTCACCTTATGATGGAGGACCATTCGGCTTGTGGGTGGAGAAGAAATGGAGAGGGAAAGGAGAGGAAAGAAAGAAAGAAAAAGAAAGAAAGAAAAGGAAAGGAAAGGAGAAGAAAAAAAGAAAAAGAAAGGAGAAGAAGAAGAGGGAAGGAAGGAAAACGAAAAGAAAAAAAAGAACTAAAGGTAATTTTTTTTTGTATTAATTTAATTTTTTTATAATATTTGTATATAAAAATCTATGTTATGTACATTGTATGTGTTTTATTATTTTATTTAGCATATATATTTTATAAAATTTATTTAGCATAAAAAATCATGTTATGTACATTCTATGTTGATTAGAATTTTTTTATGAAATTTATTTAGGATGTTGTAATTAGTTTTTTAGGAAAATAACATTAAAAATAAAATGATAAAAAATATGTTTAAGAAAACATAAAATACGAAAAGAAAAAAAAGAAATTGTATATTCACCAAAGTAATAAAATCTGAAAAAATTATATATTTAAAAACACACTAAATTAATAAATTTCAAACATAATGTACTAAAATAATGTAAAATAATAAAATTCAAAAATATGATATTTTTAAAGTAATAAAATGCAGAGAAAAAATACGAACAAATGGTCAAGTAAAGGTTTTTACTAAATTTAAAAAATAGAAATAATTAATACATTTAAAACATAATGTACTAAAATAATGTAAAAAATAAAATACGAAAATAATATATTTTTATTGAAAGTAGTAAAATAGGGAAAAAATACGAGCAAAGGGTCGAAATGAGGGTTTTTTTAAATTTATTTAAAAACACACTAAATTTATTTAAATTTCAAACATAATATACTAAAATAATGTAAAATAATAAAATTAGAAAATAGTATATTTTTAAAAGTAATAAAATTAGGGAAAAATACGAACAAAGGGCGAAATAAGGGTTTTTACTAAATTTTAAAAAATAGAATTAATTAATAAATTTCTAACATAATGTACTAAGATAAAGTAAAATAATAAAATACGAAATAATATATTTTTATTGAAAGTAATAAAATTAGGAAAAATACGAGCAAAGTGCCGAAAAAAGAGTTTTTTAATTTATTTAAAAACACACTAAATTTATTTAAATTTCAAACATAATGTACTAAAATAATGTAAAATAATAAAATTAGAAAATATGATATTTTTAAAGTAATAAAAGGCGGAGAAAAAATACGAATAAAAGTTTTTAGTAATTTTAAAAAAAGAATTAATTAATACATTTCAAACATAATGTACTAAGATAAAGTAAAATAATAAAATACGAAAATAATATTATTTTCAGGAAAAATATATTTTATTTAAATTTCAATAAAATATATTTTTATTGAAAGTAATAAAATTCGGGAAAAATACGAGTAAAGGGCGAAATAAGAGTTTTTTAAATTTATTTAAAAAACACACTAAATTTATTTAAATTTCAAACATAATGTACTAAAATAATGTAAAATAATAAAATTAGAAAATAGTCTATTTTTTAAAGTAATAAAATTCGGGGAAAAAATACGAACAAAGGGCCGAAATAAGGGTTTTTTACTAATTTTTTTTTTAAAGTTGCAGGCATCGCAATGGCTTCATTGATTAATAGGGACACACACATATCTGATGCAGCTAATGAGATAGAAATATATTATTATTTGTTAATCACGGGTTCTATTAAAAAAGGATATACGTAATATATAGAAATAAATCATATTATCCTAATATTGTTTTCTGTAATTTAACACTATCGGGACTCGTACCGAGTAATAAGGGGCCGGGTGAATGGCTTAAAGCATCCTCCGGATTCACGGTTGATGTCATACTTGGAGCAAGCCGGATTTGGGTCAGTAGCATTGATCCGGACGTTCAACTTGCTGTATGATTGATTATCTGCGCTAGTGGAGAGGTGGCGCCCGGAGACCCACACTTTTCATTTTTCATGTGTGGAGTGCATGGTGACCTTAGAGGATGTTGCGCTGCAGCTTGGGCTCCTAATCGACGGGAGTCTTGTAACGAGAGTAAGTTCATTTACTGATCCGGTTGCACTATGTAATTAGCTACTAGGAGACTCGCCAAATGACGATGAGGAAAATTTTACGAGCTTGAAATTTACATGGCTGAAAGCCAAATTTGGACAGTTATCAGCGAATGCCACTGAAGGTGAGTTGATGTGTGCTGCTCGAGCATACATCATGCATATCCTAGGGGGAGTACTGATGCCCGATGCAAACAACAACAAGGTGCATATGATGTACTTGCCTCTATTAGCTGATTTGTCCAATGTTCGCTCGTATAGCTAGGGCTCCGCCGTTCTAGCAGTGTTATATCGGGAGCTTTGTCGGACAACAAAGCCTTCTGTTGTAGACATGGGCGGATGCCTTACATTGCTGCAGTCCTGGGCGCTCGATTGGATGCCATTTTTGGCATCGGTTACTCACCAACCATACGTTTATCCACTAGTGAACAGGTGATAAAATATAACTTGTCATTATTTGTAGTCATAGTATATTGACTAATGTTACCAACCCTAAACCCTAATTTTTTTTGTAGGTGGAGTATTTATCCGGGTATCGAGAGGTCGCACACTGTCCCGATATACCGACTCATGATCGAACAGCATGTCGGGGAAGGGGTAAGCTATTCTAATATTAGTTCGTTTACTTTCTATATCTTACTCACACCGTGTTAAATTATAACCATGTTATTAATCATGCAGTTTATATGGATGCCATATCGTCGCCCCGAAATTATAACTGTGATACCCTCGTCTGCATACGTTCATTTTGAAATGTGGTGCACTAACGCACCAATTATAAATTTCAATGTAGTCGAGTGGTATCACGGGGATCGAGTGCTACGACAGTTTGTTTGCATCCAATATATCCCGGATCAGCCATGCGAGGTGGGGGCGGTTCACGGCATCAATAAGAGAGGAAAACTGCAGTTGGATTGGAGGGTTAAGCACCAAAAATTTGTTGCGCTGTGGAATGATCGGATGGGTCGAAGACCTCAGATGGTTATGGCATATTCATTGCAACCATCATTAGAGTACATACAATGGTACTATAGTTGCAGAAAGCCATATATACTTGGAGGCCAGTCAACTGTAGTCCCCTCGCACATGCAGCGACCTAGGGGATCGTACCAGCGTGCCCCGAGAGGCGAGCTCGGCGATCATGATCCCGAACGAGCCCGAGCGTAACCGAGTCGAGCCCGAGCGATCTGGCAATCACATTCACATAGGAATTCACAATCCTATCATCCGGATTTGGCGGGCGATGACTATGTTCCGAGCTTCTCTGGGGGCGAATACGCATACGAGTTTAATCTCTTTGGATCCTACCCACTGCAGTACGGCACTCCCGGCCCGTACCCACAGCATCATAGGACTCCTTCCGGTTCAAGTTCGTCGATGCCGATTGAGCCACATGATTTTTCCTCTATGTTTACCACACCCCCACCTATGCTAAATGAGGACGTTGGTCGTCGCCAACACCCAGACGTGACCGTCGACCTCCGCATAGGTATACCCCTAGGACCACACCATCGAACCATCAGTTTTAGGGGTTTATTGCACTTTTTTGTACATTACAAAGTTTGTACTTATTGTATAAATTTAATTACTCTAATTTTAGGTATGCTTACTACGAAACTTTTCTTCCCTTTTTGCATTATATTAAAGCTAACTTTAAGGTTAAATGGCTCCATTTTTTATATCATTTTAATTATTCCAAATGAATTTTACTTTTTATAACTTAATTTGGATACAATTTAAGCATAAGCATAAGCTAAATAATTTTAATTATTCCAAATGAATTATACTTTTATAACTTAATTTGGATACAATTTAAGCATAAGCATAAATGAATAATTTTAATTATTCCAAATGAATTATACTTTTATAACTTAATTTGGATACAATTTAAGCATAAACATAAGCTAAATAGTTTTAATTTTTCCAAATGAATTATATTTTTATAACTTAATTTGGATACAATTTAAGCATAAGCATAAACCGAATAATTTTAATTATTCCAAATGAATTATACTTTTATAACTTAATTTGGATACAATTTAAGCATAAGCATCTGTTGAATAATTTTAATTATTCCAAATGAATTATACTTTTATAACTTAATTTGGATACAATTTAAGCATAAGTATAAACTGAATAATTTTAATTATTCCAAATGAATTATATTTTTTATAACTTACTTAATTTGAATACAATTTAAGCATAAGCATAAGCTGAATAATTTTAATTATTCCAAATGAATTATACTTTTTACAACATTACACATAACAATTTGACAGCATTAGGTCAATTCCGACCCGATCCTGATGACTGTCCAACATGATAGTTTCGCTGAGGGCATTTATTCCGACTATGACCACTTAACCTGCATAATCCACAACGCTTATCGTCAAATCTCTCCCTAATGTCCATTTCATTACGGATTCTGGTTGATTGCGGACGACCTCTTGGATTCTTGCGTAGCCCTCTGTCTAGGAGAAGCTCGAAAGTCGTCGGAGGCACCTCCCACATAGACAGGTCAGGCAGGACGGGGAACTCATTTTCCCAAACACGCAATGTGTGCCCGAGCGTGTACACATCATTGACATATTGTTCAACATTAAGGTTCACTTTAGCACACGCTGCCATGACATGCGCACATGGATAATGAAGTGTTTCGAGCCTCCTACACTCGCACCGTCTGTTTCGGAGATCAACTCCATAAGACCTAGGTGGTATACCAGGTCGATGGCCGGTGGTCTCAGTAACTCGAAACGTTTCCAGACGTCGTGAATATATTTCTACATTCATGGACCTCGCCATCCGACGGTTTGCAACCATTGCATCCTTGACATCTTCGACAAACACGTGTTTCGCCTCCATCTGGTAGACTTGTTGCTGACCCATTCTTGGCATCAAGGTAGCCAACCTGTAGAATGTAGCAGAGAAGATAGATGCAATCGGAAGATGACGTGTTTTCAACAATACAGCGTTGACCCCCTCCACTAAGTTTGTGGTCATTTTTCCATAACAAAAGCCATCGTCAAAACTTTGAGCCCATTGCCACAGCTCCATTGTACCCAACCATTGTCGAAAAGATGTGTTTGTTTACCCTTCCATGTCACTCTCAAGTCGAATCATTCTTTGGCGGAAAATATGTGGCTCTAACTCGTACGCTGAATACGTATTAAGAAAAAATAAGTTCCAGTAACTCGATAACATAAAACATTACAACTTATATTGAAAAGATAAGGTTATCATTTACCCATTGCCATGACTTGTCTCTTCTAGTCTGCATTCTTATAATCTTTATGGAAGTTAGACGCAATGTGAAGGATGCAGTAAACGGATCTCCATGGCACACCGGAACGCCTAATTGCTTCAATTAAACGTTTCCCTCTATCGGAGATGATGCAAATGTTATCGTTGCTAATAACATACCTCCGCAGGTTAGTGAGAAAGAATTTCCAAGATTCCAAGTTCTCCTTATCTACATGGCAATTGCTATCGGGAGCACGTTTCTATTACCGTCTTGTGCAACCGCAAGAAGTAGGATCTGTATATATTTTCCATATAGCCAGGTCCCATCCACCTGCACAAATGGCTTGTAGTAGGGAAATGCCCGCACACATGGATCAAACGTCCAAAACATCCAATGGAAAATCCTTTTTCCCGGCTGTAACTGGTCGTTCGGGCTGTAATAAGGCTTTAACTCAATCACAGTCCCCGGTACGTACTCCCGCATAGCAGCTATCCATCCTTATAGCTCGTTATATGACGAATCATAATCCCCATACAATTGCTCAAATGTCATCTGTTTAGCTATCCACGCCTTTCGATATGATACTCGATACTGGAATTGTGCTTGCATTTTGGCAATCAGTACCGAAACTTTAATGGTCGGCATGTCCTTCACCATTGGCATGATACACGTACAGATAGTTTGCGAATCAAGTCTTGCATGATCTTCTGTCATACGTGTTGATGTGCATGTATGAGGACCAATAAATTTTCGTATCTCCCACATCTGTGAACTTTTAATGAATGTAGCTCGTACCCACCAATTGTAGCCTTCCGCTGCCTTCCAACACTCCCCAATAAATATTGTCGAAGTAGACACTGCGACTTTATAATCTACTGATATGTTCATGTTATACCGTTTTATAGCTAGTGTGCACTCATCTTTACTTTCAAATCTCTGGCCTATGAATAACTCCTCATGATCAGAATTTATGGCCAATCGGTGAGGATGAACTATTTTAGGGTACTTCGGGAACTCAGCTACATACGCTGTATCCGGGTCTATGAGCGATATGTGTGGCCCAGGATTATTGTGTAACAAAATACGTCGCATCTGATTCCCGACCGAAAAAGCGTTAATGTTTCCATCGTTATTCACATCTTCATCGTCAATATTATCTGGTACATTGTCCACATCGGGATCACTGTCACTATCGACCTCTTCATCACAATTATCGTTACCACCTTCTTCTTCACCACCAACCACATCAATATCGGGTGTAATATTCAGATCGATACTGATCCCACCTATAGCCGATTCACTATCAACATACGATATTGGAGCCACCATCCACGGTTCTTGAGCTCCGTGTTCTTCACCATATGCATTGACATCTTCATTTTCCTCCATACTGGCTAACTCAGCAAATAAGTGAATCGGTGCATTCTTGTCACTCCCATTCCCACAATAAAGAGCGGCCATTGTCTCCACGTCTTCGTCGTCTACAAGTTCCATTACGGTGAATTTGATCGGATTTGTCGAAACTGAAAACTTGTAGAAAATTTTTGATATCCTTCTCCCACAACGTCTAAGAATTTTTGCATTAATCCTTCCCTTCATATCATCCAACGAGGCATTTCTATTAAATCTCATTGCTATTTGTTGCCGACATTCAAATATACATCCAACACTTGTTGTCAAGATGAGTCCATCGAAATAAACGCATACAAAAAACTTATCATGCATCTTCAATATTCAATCTGTCAATAAATAAACAAAATCTAAAAAAAAATCTCGAATGGTAAATAAATTACTTAAAAAAATTTAATGTTTCAATATGCAATTTTTTCATCCTTAAGCTCATACTTTTTCAGTTATCATTTTGTAGATGAACAACGTTTAACCACTAATCCTAATAACTAACACAATAACAATAATAATAGTTTTATACTCAAAATAATACTAACTAACCATAATAATTAGGGTTTTACTAAAAATAATAACTAACAATAATATAATGTAAAACTAACAATCATACTAACTAAAATAATAATTAGGGTTTTACTAATCCTAATAACTAACCATAATAATAATATTAGTTTTTACTAACAATAATACTAAGTAACAATAATTATTAATAACTAAACCCTAAAAACTAACAATAATAATACTAACTAAAACCATCAATTTGAGTTTTATTAATCTTAATAACTAACAATAATAACTAAACTAACAACAAAAAATAATAAAAATTATACAAAAAAAACATAATAACAAGATAATCCATTATTTTTTTAAAAAATACCTTATTTTTTCTCTTCTTTTTCTCTCTTTTTCCGGCAGCACCTCCTCCTCTTCCTCCTCCTCCTCCTTCTTCTTCTTCTTCTTCTTCTTCTTCTTCTTTTTTCTTCTTCTTTTCCTTCAGCTGGACGGATGCTGGGTTTATAACACAAGTGGTGCCGCCTCTGCCACAGGCACCTTTGGTGCCGCCTGTGGTATCCCATTTTTCACTGTTTTTTTTTTGTTTTATTTTGGTAAATAAAAAAGTTAATATTATTTTAGTATGTTTTTATTTTCTTGTAATATTTTAGTAAAATACCCGCCCAAATTTTGATAAAGTCATAAGCTCTAGTGTGGTAATTGGCAAATCAAAGCCCGGCTTTGATCTCAGTAAGAATTTAGCTAACAATGTGTACAATATATTGGTATGTTAGCAAATGGGTAGAATTAGAGACAGAGATACGTCATCAAGTTTAGGCAGAGTCACGCTCTTTGCTTGGGTGTTCGGTTATCTACTATATTTTCTGGTAATATCTTAATTCACATGTTTACTTTATAAAATCGAATTCGTATTAAATCCAAATATTACTATTCAAATTAAAATTAATTGTTCATAGGTAGATCAGTTAAATTCTTAAATTCTTTTAAAAAGAATTTTAAAGTAAGGCAGATAATAAATTATGATATATAAATTTGTTATCAACAAAAATAAAGTAAATTTAAATCATTCATTATCTATAGAAGTAGAACAGAGTTATAAAATGAATATTTGAAATTAATATTCAAATCCTTTCTAAATTCATCGATAATAACTAAAAGGTGTAACGATTTTTTAAGCTCTCCAGCTTTATAAAAGTCATTTTGATCATCCATATAATTTTCATCTCTTTTAACCACGTTGTTTGTCAAATCACTCAAAATGGATGAAAAAGCTAATGCTTGCTAACTTCGTTGACATGGTATATACTTGAATTGCTATTTGGACACCATATTAACAATTAGTTAATTTTTAAAAATTATAAAATTATTTTAAAATTTAAAATTATAAAAAACATATTTTTAAATTTAAAAAATTAATTAATTTACACGTAAATATACATATTTATGTATGTTACACGTAAATATATTTTTCTTATACTACGTGAATATGTTATTATTTTTAAAAAATTAAGGTATATTAAATTACATCAACATGTCAATAATAATTAAATTATAGTACATTTGTTGATTGAATCTTAGCTCGGTTGATATTAGTATTCTTGTTAGTTTAAGAAAACATGGATTTGAGTGTGTTGAAGTTCGTTTATCTTCCTATTTAAGAGTTGAGGAGGAATTGTAGACACTATATCAACATATATTTATGGCACATCTACAATGTGTGTGAAAACAATTATGTAATAAGGTTATTAAAAATTAACATGAAAATTAAACATAATTTTGGTTGAGATGGTTGAGGATTAGGGAGTGAATAGAATGGAGTCTTGAGTTCAAATTCCATTTAAGGGTGTGAATTTTTTGGTTTCATACGAATTAATTGACCACACTGAATTAATTCGATTAACCAGTTGGTCACCAAAATTAATTTAGTTAGAGGTCAGTTCATGATTTTTTAAAAATTCAATTATCAATTAATTCAATTCAAACTGGGTAATTAATCGATTTAACCGATTGACCAAAATTAATGATATTATATAAATTATATCTACAAGCCCAAACTTAATATATTATATATAAACCCAATATGTATTATATATCTAAACTCCAATATATATAAACTGAATAGATTTATAAACTAAATGGGCCAAAGAAAAAAATATTATAAAAATAAAATTGTTGAGATGGTTTTATGAGGAGTGCCAAGGAGCAATGTTAACACTGTTCAAACTCATGAACTTGCCATATGCAAATTTTGGTAACAAAATCCTTGAGCTTTAATCTTTTGTTGATTCTTTGGACATATGCAAACTCATCTATGATATCCAAACTGTTTATAGCAATTTATCTTGAGGCTCGGTTTGGATTTGATCAAGGAAATAGACTTTCCTATTTTGAATAGATTAGATCGAATTAAGTAAACTTGGAAGCATATCCTGAAGACTCAAGACTTATCCTAAACTTATTGAAAATATTCTCAAACCTGATTATATTGTTGTTTTAATAGGGATATTGCTTGTAATTGATCTACTATGTTAGCAAGTCTTGATTCCTTATAAATTGAGGAGACTTGTATAGGCGATAGACTAAACCGTGAGATGGAACATTTCTTTGGAGTGCATTGACTGTAAAATCAAGTGTGTTACTTGGTTTTTATCCTAAATTTTCAAGGGGAAACTTAGAGGAGAGTGATCTAGATTTTTGTTGATACAAAATACAAAAAGGGAAGAGGACAATGAGGAAAAGGAAGAGGTCAAAGTGACACTATAGAGGATAGTTCAACTGTAAAGGCGAAGAGCCGGAACATGGACAAGAGCACAGGTTGGTTAAGAAGCCAAAAGTACAGGTTGATTAAGGGTCGATCTGTAACACCCCAAACGCGACCTAGACATTATGGTCGAATCTGGCGATGTCATGGAACGGGATTTGAAGACAAGATTGTCGAGTTTAAAAACGATTACCGTAAGTTATCTTTATTTAATTCGAAAAAAAAACTAGTTGATTTACTTTAAAACTTGTCACTTAGCGGAAGCTTTTGTAACCAATTAATTTAGGGAAAAATCCTTTCTATTTACGAAAAACCTTAGTTTTTAGAAAAAAAACCGTGTTTTGTGAAGTTGCAGTTTTAAAAAAAATTCCATATTAAATAGTATGAAGTCCCAAATTTAAAGACAACAAGTCCATAGTCCAGAAGATACATCAAAAACCCCCACATAAGTAATAAATTCTATGCATTAATGGAAAACAGTCTAAAATTTACGTGTGGCCACCGTCGAGTCCTCCGCTGCACTGACCCTTCAAGTCTGGGAATTACCTGTACAGATTAAACAGAGAAAGGGTGAGTTTTCGCAAACTCAGTCTGTAATCCCCACAGAAAACATGCATACAGATAATCAATAGAATTCAATTATGTAACAACCCGATTTTAACCCTAATCGAAATAGTAGTTTCCGGACCACAAATCCGGGTCCTAAAAATATTTTAATATTATTTTTTGAAATTTTTATGTGTGAATTTACTTGTGTTGAAATTTCATGATTTAATTTCGTCGCTTAAGTGTCCGATTAAATAAAAGGATTAAATCGCGTAAAATAAAAATTTTGTGGTTATTTTTAGAAGGGCTAAATAGTGGATGTTCTTTTAATATGGAGGTTTTATGTGGCAATTAATCCATTTAAATGCTAGTGGACGGTATTAAGTGATAGTATATAGTTTTATATTATTAATATTAATTATAAAGGTTATAATTATGTATATTATATTATTATGTTATAATAAAAATATTATAAGCCATTATCATTTCATTTTTTTTCTTTCTTCATCTTTATGACCGATACTAAACAAAAGAAAATGAAAGAAGAACCTAGCTACATTCGGCCATTTAGAATTTTGATTAAGGTTAGTTCTTTGTTCGATTTTTGATAATTTTTACGTTTTTGATATCGTTGTTTTGTGTTCTTCAAAACCCATGCTTCAATTTTGTGAATTGATGATGATTTTGAAATGTGTCATTGATGGATGTTTGAGTTTTATGATGTTAGTTGATGAAATATGAAATATATGTGTTAGATTAACATGTTTTGTCTTGGGATTTTTGATGAATTTGAGTATTTAGGGCTAAATTGTGAAAATAAAATTTTGAGGGACTAAAATATTAAATAAATGAAATGCATGGACTTGTATGAGTATAATGAAGTTTCGGCCTAACCATCATTGGTCAAAATTTGAATGTTTTGTGTTTTGTGTAATTCGAACTAAATTGTGAAAAATGTAAAATGTTAGGGGCAAATTTGTAATTTTCCATTTATGTGTTTTTGGATTAAATTGAAGTTAATAATATTTAAACTAGCTCATTTTGAATATGTTTAGATCAAGAACCAAAGAAATCGGAGCTAGATCGGGGAAAAACCAAAATCGTCGACTAATTATTCGATTTCAATTTTTCACTGTCCGAGGTAAGTCTAATAGCAATTTAAATGTTATAAAATTGGAATTTATATAAATATATCTATCATACATTTAGTAAGCTGGAACTAAAAGTATATAAATTGAATATAACTTAGTGATTTTTTTCTATGTGATAGCCGAACATAGAAATTGATTTTGGGAGGTTGATATTAATGGTATAAATTACATGTATATTAGCTAAAGTATGCTTTAAGTCCAATGATATGAAACTAATAGTAAAATTTACATGGATATGTAGTTAGAATGTATGATTTAATTTCTTAAGTTGAATTTAAAGTTATGAATTATATATATATAAAGTTTGAATGTATGATATAAGTTCTTTGAGTGAACATAATATTATGAATTATATATATATGCACATATGGTTCGAATATATATATTTAAAGTTCTTGAGCTGTATTTAATGTATGAAATATATATACATATGTGGTTCAAATATAGGTTACAAAGTTTTTGAGCGGAATTTAATGTATGAATTTTACATACATATGTGGTTCGAATATAGGTTACAAATTCTTTGAGCTGAAATTTAATGTTGTAAATTATACATATGTGGTTCGAATGTTTGTTTGATATGAAGAATTGAATATAATTCAATTCTTATGGAGATACAGCTATTTAGTAAGGCTTATGTAAACATAAAGAATTATACGAAAGATCATCCTTGTATCTGAGATTTTCAGGCTTAATGCCTAGCAGACTTGATGTCGGTGAATTACTTCAGACTTTATGTCTAGCAGGCTTGATGTCGTTGAATTTCTTCAGACTTTATGTCTAGCAGGCTTTGTGCCGATGAAATGTATCAGGCTTTGTGCCTAGCAGGCTTTATGCCGGTGTTTTATACAAGGTTCTATGTTCTATAAATCTTATGTGAGCAATAGTACAAGCAAATAAATGTGTTAAGAAAGCTAAATTATTCAGGTATGTGTTAGCCATTTGCTTAATTAGTGTTAAGGTAAGTTGATTATTTTAAATTGATAATAGTTTCAAATGAAATATAGAGTATGAGTTAACCATTTGAATATAAGCATGTTTTGGCATAATGATTTGTTGAAAATTTGGCTTTGCTAAATATTTATGTGTATTTGGCCATATGGTTTGTTTATATGAAAATACAATGTGATTTTTATTAAAATGTTATATGGTACAAAATATTAGGATATTTGGTTTATTTTAACTTAATGATGGAATAAGTATTAGTATATATATGTATATGAATTTTTTCTTATGACTTACTAAGCTTTAATAGCTTACTGTATGTGTTTTTGTTTACCTCTGTTTTATAGATTTTGGAGTCGCGTTACGAGCTCGGGGATCATCATCATAGTCTATCACACTATCGACTTCTTTTGGTATTTTGTTAATGTTTGAACTCGATCTTATGGCATGTATAGGCTTGATTATGTTTTTGGTTGGTTTTGGATCATAATATATAAATAGCCATGCGAAAATGGTTTAATTTCCATGTTTGTGTTTGGTTTGGTTTTAAAATGGCTTGTTCATGATCATTTTGTTTAAATTGGGTTTTATGCGTTTTTGAATGGGTGCTTGATGTGTTTAATTTTTATGCTTGAATTTGACTACATTTGATCATGATTTGAGCTTGCATTTGAATGAGATATTCAAGTTACATGTATGTGATAAATTTGGTTTATGTTAGATATTAAATCTTTGTGATATAAGTTGAATAAAAAGGTGATATTTAGTTATGTGTTTCGGTAATAAGATTAATATTGGATGTTAGTTGAATTAAGATTATGTTATGTGATAATTAGGTATTTAGAAATATTGTATATACATGTGGTGTATTTAAATTATGTTTGATTTGAAAATGTAAGTGATTATATGATTTATGTGACTACATATATGTTCGTTTTAAAATATGGAATAATTCATAAAGAGTTTATGTTAACTTTATGATTTAAAATTTGATTGATTTAAGAGACTTGTTTATGTGTACTTGTAAATTGTTCAGATGTGTGCTTTGTTTAGTAATGCCTCGTAACTCTAATCCGGTGACGGACATGGGTCGGGGTGTTACAAGTTAGATACAGTCTAAGGCCTGTGCCCATCATAGAATCAGTTTGGGCCTTAGCCCATTCAGATACAGTCTCAGAAATACATTAGGGCCTTGGCCCATATCAATTAAAGAATGCAGATACAGTAAATTAGAATCCTACCCACCAGCCTCTACACACTATCTCCGTCCAACCCTACACACCATGTAGGGATTAAATCAACCCACTCATCCCTACACACCATGCTGTACCGAAATGCGGCACATAATTAGAAGGTTGCAACTGAGCTGCCAGATAACAGGCTTAATAGCCTTTCAGACACTTCCTCCAAATATCATCAACTCACCCCGATGCAATGCAACATACAAAATATGTCATGCCATTATACAATTAATAGTACATACATTCAGATATCATAAGTCATGCTCGGTATAGAAATCAAACAGACAGATCACACACATAGGGGTCTAAGTAAAGCTTACTGACCCTACAGTAGGTCCACAGTCGACTTAGGCGACCCGTGCAACCTTACAGAACTTTTTAGAAAAATGGGCTCACATGCCCATGTGGCCCACTCGGCCCAAATTAGCCTTGGCCACATGATCCATTTTTAATGTAACCCCGTGCTAGTTAATTATTCATATATGTTTTCACTATTTACTTATATTTTACTTCAAAGTCATTATTACTAAATTATTTATATCTTAAGCTACAGAATTCCGAATTAAGATCCGCTTGATGTCTTTGAAACTAGACTCAAATACCTTTCTGCCATAAAAGTTTCAGAATTTTTGGTTTAGCCAATAATTACAGTAAAATCTTCAAACCTACTATTCTTCTGCTGTCTGACAACTTCGTCCCTTCTTTTCTAAAAATTAATCATCTCTTAGTAATATATTTGGATGATATTTCCTTTTGTTTCTATTGAAAATAGACTCACCCCCAAATTATTTTCCTCCAATTTTTGATGATTTTTCAAAGTCAGAATAGGTGAACCCAAATTCATTCTGACCTTGTCTTACAAAGTTTATTATACCTCACGATTTAGAATTCCATTACTTACACCGTTTCTTCTATGAGAAACTAGACTCAATAAGCTTTAATTCCATATTTTTTTCATCCTCTAATTCGATTTCCACAATTTATGGAAATTTTTCAAAGTTAGCCTATTGCTGCTGTCCAAACAGTAAGCAATTTTGGCTTTTCACTGAATCCTTTCTTTTTTTGCATTTCGGGTACACACCTGGTTTTGTTTGATGCTAAAATAGTCCCTGAGCACTCCAAAGTCTATAATCAAGATACTCAACATCAATTTAATGGATTTACAAGAGAATTGACAACCAAGAACGAACAGAAACCCAACTTACCACCAAGGATAACCCTCTGTTTAACTATTGTTAAGACGAGAACACTGAATTCACTAGTCCGAGCCTCCCCCTACGCCCAAATCGCAGAGAAAAAACATTACCACTTCAGCCGCTAAGAGATTCATGACAGAAATGAAGAGAAACAGTTACCGAAACTAAGCGAGCACTAACCGTGTGCCAAAACGAAGGAAAATAAATGGATTAGGGAGAAATCAATAAGAAGAAAAAGAAGAGAAAGATGGAAAAACTCAAAGAACTTTTGCAAGAGGAGAGGGAGAAGAATAGACAGCTCAAGTTTGAGCCTTCTCTTGGACAAAATTTGCCCAAGCTACAGTTCCCACACGTTTCAGAATGTGGTAAGGTCCAATAAACCGAGGGCTCAGCTTGCCCTTGCCATCAAACCTTAGAACTTTTTTCCATGGCGAGACCCTGAGAAAAACTAAATCCCCTATAGAATACTCGATCTCACGCCTCTTCAAATCTGCATACGAAGTCAAACAGTGAAGTCCATCGTTACTCGCTCCCATGTCCATAACGGTATCTTAACCGGCTGCAACAACCCAAAGGTAACTGATACTCAGCCTTAATCTCCTGACAAGTCAAATAGCGAGTAGCAAAGTTGGTAACCTCACACTTGAACCCTAGCCACCAGTACAATTCTCGAAGATCTCGATACATCTTGTTCCCGCTAGGATGCATAGTATAGGGACTACCATGCGACTCTCTCAGAATTGACTGCCTTAAATCCTCATCATTCGGTACACAAATTTGACCGCGGAAACTATGTACCCTATCACTGTTTATCCCAAAATCAATAGTGCCACCATTCTCAACCTGAAGAAAACGCAACCTAAAAGGCTTATCCCCTAACTTTTTACCTCGAATCTGTTCAATCCATATCAGTTTGACCTGAAGTTCTGCCAGTAGACTTCCATTGTCGAATAGGCTAAGTCGAGCGAACATCGCTCTCAGATAGGTCATAGCCCTACAGCTCAACGCATCAACCACCACAATGACCTTGCTGGGATGATACTCAATGGTACAATCATAATCCTTAAGCAACTCAACCCATCTACGCTGCCTAAGATTTAAGTCCTTCTGAGTGAGAAGATACTTGAGGCTCTTATGATCAGTGTAGATAATACACTTCTCACCGTACAGAGAATCGGTGTAACACATACTCAGTCAAAAATATTTCAAACTATTTAAAAAAACATCTCCTGAAAACCAAGTTCTAAAACCCAAATCCACAGCCGAGCTTTGTAGCTGGCTCTGATGCCACTAAATGTAACACCCCAAACCTGACCTAGACATTATGGTCGAATCTGGCGATGTCATGGAACCGAATTTGAAGACAAGATTGTCGAGTTTAAAAATGGTTACCGTAAGTTATCTTTTATTTAATTTAAAAAAAACTAGTTGATTTGCTTTAAAACTTGTCACTTAGTGGAAGCTTTTGTAACCAATTAATTTAGGGAAAAATCCTTTCTATTTATGAAAAACCTTAGTTTTTAGAAAAAATCGTGTTTTGTAAATTTTCAGTTTTTTAAAAAAATCCATAAAAAATGGTATGAAGTCCCAAATTTAAAGTCAACCAATCCATAGTCCAGAAGATACATCAAAAACCCCAAATAAGTAATAAATTCTATGCATTAATGGAAAACAGTCTTAAATTTACGTGTGGCCACCATCGAGTCCTCCGCTGACTGACCTGTCAAGTCTGAGGATTACCTGTACAAATTAAACAGAGAAATGGTGAGTTTCCGTAAACTCAGTTTATAATCCCCACAAAAAACATGCATACAGATAATCAATACAATTCAGTTAGATATAGTTTGGGGCCTGTGCCCATCACAAAATCAGTTTGGGCCTTAACCCATTCAGATATAGTCTCAGAAATACATTAGGGCCTTGGCCCATATCAGTTACAGAATACAGATAAAGTAAATCAGAATCGTACCCACCAGCTTCTACACACCATCTCCGTCCAACCCTACACACCATGTGGGGATTAAATCAACCCACCCATCCCTACACACCATGCTGTACCGAAATGCGGCACATAATTAGAAGGTTGCAGCTGAGTTGCCAGATAACAGGCTTAGTAACCTTTCAGACACTTCCTCAAAATATCATCAACCTACCCCGATGCAATGTAACATACAAAATATTTCATGCCATTATACAATTAATAGTAGATACATTCAGATATCATAAGTCATGCTCGGTATAGAAATCAGACAGACAGATCACACACATAGGGGTCTAAGTAAAGCTTACCGACCCTACAGTAGGTCCACAGTCGACTTAGGCGACCCGTGCAACCTTATAGAACTTTTTAGAAAAATGGGCTCACACGCTCATATGGCCCACTCGGCCCAAATTGGCCTTGGCCACGTGATCCATTTTTAATGTAACACGTGCTAGTCAATTATTCATATATGTTTTCACTATTTATTTATATGTTCCTTCGAAGCTGTCTACTTGAGTCATTGTTACTAAATTATTTATATCTTAAGCTACAGAATTCCGAATTATGATCCGCTTAATGTTTTTGAAACTAGACTGAAATACCTTTCTACCATAAAAGTTTCAGAATTTTTGGTTCAACAAATAATTACAGTAAAATCTTCAAACCTACTCCTATTCTGCTGTCGGACAGCTTTATCCCTTCTTTTCAAAAAATTAATTATCTCTTAGTACAATATTTTGATGATGTTTCCTTTTATTTCTATTGAAAATAGACTCACCCCCAAATTACTTTTCTCCAATTTTTGATGATTTTCCAAAGTCAGAACAGGGGAACCCAAATTCATTCTGACCTTGTCTCACAAAGTTTATTATACCTCACGATTTAGAATTCCTTTAATTACATCGTTTCTTCTATGATAAACTAGACTCAATAAGCTTTAATTATATATTTTTTTCATCCTCTAATTCGATTTCCACAATTTATGGCAATTTTTCAAAGTTAGCCTACTGCTGCTATCCAAACAGCAAGCAATTTTGGCTTTTCGCCGAATCCCTTTTTTTTTGCATTTCGGGTACACACCTGGTTTTTTTTATGCTAAAACAGTCCCCGAGCACTCCAAAGTCTATAATCAAGATACTCAACATTAATTTAACGGATTTACAAGCGAATTGACAACCAAGAGCGAACAGAAACTCAACCTACCACCAACGATAACCCTCCGTTTAACTATTGTTAAGACGAGAACACTGAATTCACCAGTCCGAGCCTCCTCCTATGCCCAAATCGTAGAGAAAAAACATTGGCACTTCAGTCGCTAAGAGATTCATGACAAAAACAAAGTGAAACACTTACCGAAACTAAGCAACCGCGTGCCAAAACGAAGGAAAATAAATGGATTAGGGAAAAATCAAGAAGAAGAAAAAGAAGAGAAAGATGAAAAAACTCACAGAATTTTAGCAAGAGGAGAAGGAGAAGAATAGACGGCAGAATTTTTTAGAAAAAAGAGTCAAAATTCAGTTATCGGAAAAAAATCACGATATCCCCCAAAATTCTTTAATCTTCTCCCCTAATTCCCACTTCACATCCACTGCTCAGAATCCCCATATTACACTACTCTATCTCGAAATCTGAGCAAAAAAATAATACCCTTGCTTGCATATGGATTTGAACACAAGACCTCCACCATAATAACACACCATTTAACCACCAGACCAATAGGCCCATTCTGATTTAATTTACCCAACAGTCAAATAAAATCCTACTGAATAAGAGTAAGGCCTAATTCATTAAAAATACCAAAATTTGCCCAAGCAAAGGCTCAAACTTGGTACCTCCCAAACACTCCTAGAACACATAACTACTAAAGCTGACAGATATTTATGTCATATTTTCACAATAACGAAATTAGAAATTTTAGGGCATTACACGATCCCCTATTCATAGTTTTCTAGGGTATTTATAAGAAAGGTCCCCTTGTCCATTGGTATGACCTTGGCTAGTGATTTGTCGTAATTTGAAACATCAAATTAGGCTCTCCATTACACAAGAGAAGCTTATTCTCAAGCAATTTAGGTGTTTTTTTCTTAATTTTGTCGATTTTTAGCTTTTGTTATTAATAAATGTGTAACACCCCCATACCCGACCCGAACATCAGGTCAAAGCACTGCAATGTTACATTCATTGCCAGAGCAATTTTGACGACTATACATCAATTAATAATTATAAAACTCAAATTATATCAAAACACTTGCAATAACTTATCTACATGTTATATTCTATAACCAAAATATCAAATTCATACTTTCTTTATGCCTTGGTGATGTGATGAGATAAGATGCGTTGAAATCCCAACCTGAATCTAAAGCTTCAATTTGATCTTCCACCTACGTGTTTAAAACAAGCGTTAAGCTCGTGAAAGCTTAGTATGTACCCAAGAAATCGACTCACAATTTTACCTTTATTTCTATGTATTAAAAATATTATTACTATTACAATTCTTGAATATATCTTAATAATCAACTGAATATATTTTAACAATCAACAGATCATGTTGTATTTATAGGATTCACTTTTATCTTTTTCATGGATTGATAGGAAAAAAAAATTACTAGTCTAATTCACTACATTATCACTTCACAATTTAACAGAAATTGTTATCAGAATCCTTTACTTGTCATCTCATTGTGTAACAAGAACATTTCATCAGAACTTGCTTACCATAACTTTTTATTGTATCATTATCTTTTATTATTCAATAGAGGCCCAACTTAGACTTAATAGAACGCATAGGATACATGCAAATAGTATAGCAATGCACCAAAGTGCATATTCAGAACAAAGAGCACGCTAAATTTTCCTTAATTGCATGCCATTATATCCTATTAGTTCTCATCTCATCTACTTAGGCAATTATATCAGAATCAATTGCATTTCCTTATTTCATAACAAAATTTAAATACTTAGGACTTATTTCAATTTAGTCCACACTGTAACAATTCAAAAACAGAATTTCCAACTTTCTTTAGTACATATAACATATCTCACTACTTAATAAAAACTCCATCATTCACTGCTACAACTTACCATATTTCTCACATGTCACTTTTGCATATTTTGCAATTTACTCATTTTTTCATAATTCTTTCATTTCACTAAAATAATTAACATAATAAATATAATTTAATAATTATTTCTATTATTCACTATTCTTTTTAATTCGATCTCACTCTCACTTTTCATACATATACTATTTCATCGCACTTTCTTACACATTTTATTTATCCATATTATATTTTACAATTTAACTACAATTTTACACTTTTTCAATCCAATACTTATCTTTCCAGAACTTAAAAAGCAATTGTAATTTGAATTACAATAATCATGTATTTTTCATTCTCAACTACATTCTTCACTTATCAAATAGTTTCTTCTAAACTTTCATAACTTTTCAATTTAGTCCATTTTGTTATAAAAGTTCAATATTCACTAATTAATCATATTAAATCAATTTTCTTTCTTGTTACACTTTAATCACATAATTTATATTAATATCTTGTATCACATATCAATTTCTATATATTTCACTTCTATTATTTCATCTACATATTTTCTCAAGTTTGACAATTTAGTCTTTATCGTCATAAAAATTCCATATTTTTCTACAATTTCACTTTTACAATAGGTTATGCATATTTCATCATCTCATAACACATTCATTAAACTTTTATCTTATTTTCCTTATTCACATATTAAATTATTTTACACTTTATTTTACTAATTTGCCAAAAACATCATCAAGTCTACCTTTTAATCTTTAAATAACAAGAGAATTCATGGGTACTTACCTTTTCAAACTTCAAATCACTTGCTCTTCCTTTTCTTCATCACTTGATTCATTTTCTCAATCTCTTTCTTCAACATCATATCAAAACATAAAACTTTTCATGAGTAATATTCACTTTAGCATCTTTTCTATACTTTTCTAACAAAATTAAACTTGAAAACAATATGAAACCTTAACATGCATACCTTGTTCTCTTGGAATCAAGCTTTACCTTATTTTCTGTCTCGTTCAACTTCTATTTTCTTGAATCTAAATTGATATTCTTACACTTCATAGCCTCCTTATCATTTTTCTCTCTTGGTGGTTATGGAAATTCTTTTAATTTCTAGGTTAAAATGGTGGATTTTGATGGAAAATCACCAAATTACAGAGAAAGCAAAACTTCCTTTTCTTTAAAATGGTGGACATGAGCTTGAAAGAAATATGGAGAATTTTCATTTATCTCTTCTTTTTATTTTCTTAACCATTAATTAAATAATAAAATATCTTATATTAAAATAATATTAAAATAATCTTAACCAATCAACATCTAACACCAATATTCATAGTTATCATGATGTTTCACGATAATTATCTTAATTGAGAAATAACTATTTTACCTTTCAAAGATTCTCTATAATTCCTTCATTGAACCATCACTTAATTTGGTAAAATTATAATTTAGTCCTTCATATTTCTCCACTTATTCAAGTTGTCCATGCACACTAATTTTATGTCATAAGAAATTAGTTTATTATCACTTTTGGTCCTTCAAATTTCTCATATTTATGCTTCAACCCTCAAATTTTGAATAATTGTACTTGAACCTCAGAACTTTTTACATCTTTACGATGTAATTCTTACTTTAAGTTAGTATACCATAACATACTTATTGAGTCAACCTCTTTTGCCATCCATTAACCTTCTCTCTTTTTTCGATTATATTCCTTATTTTATTTTACTGGGAAATCTATGGTACTCAATTCTCACTTAATATTACTTTTATAGCATAACGATTTTAGGGGTGTTACAAAATGGTTTTTGTTAGTTTTATGCCCTTTTGAGACCTAAATTGGCCAAATGGTGTCATGGGGGACCTAACAATGTAATTGAGTTTTTGTAGGAAGTCAATAATGGCCAGAGCTCAAGGAAATCATCATTCAGAGTAAGTATTGTAAGACTGAGACCATGGAAGTTGTGATACCCCTAAAAGTGTAGAAGTGAAGAAAATTGAGGCCAACTTTAGTGATATCGCGACATCGAGGATGGTATCGCGACATTGAAACCCCAAGACCCTAAATTTTGATATTGTTTTGGGCATCGTGACACCGAAGCCTAGGTTTCGTGATACCGCTATTGGACGAGGAGAAAATTCACTGCAGGGGTAGTTTTTATCCAACATTTACCCCAATCAAAATTCAGTGTCTTGGGCACTTTTGTCAAAAAATAGGGTTGTATTTAATTGTTGGTTGATAACTTTAAAAGAGCCACCTTTAACATCATTACATACACTTTTTTATCATCTTTCTAGCTAAACAATTGTTTCTTCATCTCTTTAGGGTTTTATTTTATCACTTTTATGGTTTTTAGATGTTAGTTAGTTAGTTAGTGTGACTGTAGCTTGGTGTTATTTACATTTTAGTACTCACACTTTAGCTTGTATTTTTAATTTCATCCAAGGGATTTAATATAGCTCAGCTTCATTTTCTTTTTAAAGGCTTAGAATCTTATCTTATTTTCTATTTTTCTCACCTTCATTGTTTCCTATATCTTTTCCTTCAAACATCCATCAAGAAACTACTGAGCTTTATTATCCCTACTTTTTGTGCTTGATCTAATGTATGCTTTAAATGTTTATTGGGTTGTTGTTTGTATGGAAATCATGTTATGTAACACCCTAAACTCGGCCTTGAAATTATGGTCGAATCTGGCAATGTCACATGGTAGTGTGTTAAAAAACCATAGCTTTGTTTAAAACATTTTCTGTTTAGAATTCCTCAATATCTATTATTAATTCTAAAATCGTGATTCTTATTCAGTCGTTAGTTTTTCAAAACATTATGCGTTGCGGAAGCTTTTTAAAACAGTTTGTGTCCTTGTGGGTATTTTGCTAAAACACATGTATTTCTTTTAAAACCCGCATTTGTCCTACCTCTAGCAGATATAAAACGTAAAACAATATAAGTCCAAATTTTAAGCAAAAATCCATAGAGGCCTTTATTACAGTAAATACCCCAAATAAAACTTTAAAAAAACTTACTTAAGTATGAAACAGTGCAAAAAGGGGTCTTGTGGCCACCGCAGAGTCCTCAGCTGCTCCGATCCACCTAAGTCTAGGGGCACCTATACAGATAAAACAGAAGGGTGAGTTTACGAAAACTCAGTGTGTAATCTCCCTATCAGCAAGAAGATAGAAAGCAATCATAGTCTGGGCCTAAGCCCACTTTAGTAACAGTTTCAGTTTTAATTAGGGCCTTAGCCCATTACAATAGAATAGCAATCATACATTTGGTCATTGGCCCATTACAGTATCTATGTTCAGTACAGTAACAGATATGCAATATCAAATCCTACCCAGCCAGCCTCTACACTCTAACTCCATCCAACCCTACACTCTATGTGGGGATATAATCAACCCATCCATCCTTACACTCCCAAAAAGTACTGAATAAGGCACTAGATACTGATTTGCAGCTAAATTACCAGTAAATTAGGCTCGAGGCCTTTCAGTGCACTTCCTCCGAACAATTTAAACTCCTACCCCCAATGCAATGCAATATACATATATGACAAGCTAAAACATAATATCATGCATAAAGTCGTGGTATACAGTATCAAACTAGTGGGACACCATCATGCTTATTAACATGCATAATTGTATTAGTCATATTGCCATTTAAGTCAATTAGGGGTCTAGGTAAGCTTACCAACCTTACGGTAGGTTCACAGTCATCTCGGGCGACCCTTGCAACCTTAACGTCAAAATAGTGAACACTGGCCCACATCCCTATATTGACGACCCGTGTAGGCCCACACGGCCTAAAATGGCCTATGACGTGTGGAGCACACAGCTTAGCCCAAATATCCTATACGCACGACTGGTGGCGTGTGGGCTCACACAGCCCAATTCAGCCCCGCCCATGAATCGTACATGGCCAGCCTCGTCGATCACACGCCCGTGTTCAGTCACACAGCCTACCACACGGGCGGTTGCACGCCCATGTGACGTCGACATTCACCTATCTTGGCTTTTTATCGAATTCCAATTTCGGAGTTGTGTTTACACACCTAACACGATTTTTGGTACGTAACGCTCCTGAGATAAACACAACTAAAACAAATGGCAATTGCATGACCAACATTAGTCACACTTAGAATAAATACCACTAAAACAACAACAATCGAACTTCATTTATGTTGCTTACCCCCACTGTTCCAACAAGATGTAGCCTATGATTCTACAAGTAAACCAAGTTCGATGCGATTTGATGCTGTCAAATCAAAATTTGACACAACGGAGGGTTAGAAACTTATCACAATTAAACAAATGAACTTTCCCAAATCAATTGAGGCATAACCATCTTACCAAAAGACTTACCTACTGACGCAGCTAACGTTTAAAAGACAGAAGACTGATTAAGGAAGAAATCGACGGAAAGAAGAGGATGAGGGGTTGTTTCAGTAGAAACAAGGAGAAGCAATCGCCAACAGAGAAGAAAAGGGATTTCAATAGCTGCACAGGGAGATTGTAGTCAAGATAAAACAAAACAAAAGATGTGGGGAAAAGAAAAAAAAGGGGACAGAATTCGGCTTTGGAGGCAGAGAAAAAAAAAGGAAAGATGGTAGAGGAGGAAGAGTGTAACGTCAGAAAAAAAAGGATTCTTGGAAAAAGATGAAACCGAATTTGGGAAAAGAATTAATTAAAATCAGATATCCCCTCAATCCCATATTTTTCTCCTAAAATCACTCTTCCACTCCCATAACTGTCCACTAGCATCAGACTTTTACTAACACACAAACACCTATACGGTATCATGCAAAAATATATCCCCCTTGCTAGTGCAGGGACTTGAACTCCAGTTCTCCCACAAGCCAACTCACGCCTTAACCACCAGACCAATAGGCACATTCTAACATATTTTATCAACATTTATTTAAAAGCATATTGATTAAAGACAGGGGTTTATTCATTTAAAAACAAAAAATTTGCCCAAGCTAAGGCTTGAACTTGGGACCTCTCAAACACTCCCAGAACACATAACCACTAAAGCTGACAAATATTTGTGTCACAATCATACAAAAATAAATATATAAGGGATTTTTATGGTGTTACAACTCTACCCCCTAAAAGAAAATTTCAGCCTCGAAATTTTACCTAATCAAAATAGATGAGGATACTGTTATCGCATCGCATCCTCAGGCTCCCACGTGGCCTCCTCAGAGCTATGATTATGCCAAAGAACCTTAACTAGTGGGATGGATTTTTTCTTAAAACCTTTACATCTCGCTCCAATATTTGAATTGGCTCCTCCTCAAAGGTCAGATCTGGCCTAACCTCGATCTCCTCAACAAGAATAATATGCGAGGGATCTAAGTGATAGCGTCTCAACATCGAGGCATGGAAAACATTATTAATCTGATTTAGCTCCGGAGGTAATTCCAACTGGTAGGCAACTGGTCCTACACACTTCAAGATACAATAAGGCCCAATGAATCTAGGGCTCAACTTGCCCTTACGACCAAATCTCAGTACCTTCTTCCATGGCGAGACCGTAAGGAAAACGAGGTCTCCCACAGAATACTCAATTTCACATCACTTTAGGTCAGTGTAGGACTTCTACCTATCAGATGCCACTTTCAGACGGTCCCAAATTAGTCTAATTTTATCCTCGGTATCAAAAACTAGTTTAAGGCCCAGAACACGCCGCTCGCCCAACTCAGTCCAACATGAAGGTGTGCAACACTTACGACCATATAATGCATTGTAGGATGCCATCTGAATGCTAGACTGATACCTGTTGTTATAAGTAAATTATACTAGCAGCAAGTAATCCTCCCAACTGCCTCAGAAACTAATCACACAACTCCTTAACATGTCCTCCAGTATGTGAATCACCCTATCCAGAGCTTCATGTAGCTTCTTCTAGAACTGAGATGTGAAGCGAGAATCCCTATCAAATATTATTGAAACTGGTACCCCATACAATCTCACTATCTCAGACACATACAATTTAGCCAGCTTCTGCAGAAAATAGTCAGTACAAACAAGTATGAAGTGGGCGGATTTGGTCAATTGATCCACGATGACCCACACCGAATCTTTCTTAGTGAGTGTGAGGGGTAACCCACTAACAAAATCCATAGTTACACGCTCCCACTTCTAAAGTGAAATCTTGACTGGCTACAACAATCCCGAAGGTAACTGATGTTCAGCCTTAACCTGCTGACAGGTCAGACACTCAGCCATAAATTCGGTAACCTCTCGCTTAAGACCTGGCCACCAGTATAACTCACGAAGGTCACGGTACATCTTCTTTCCTCCATGATGCATAGTATAAGGGCTACTATGCGCCTTTCTCAGTATCAACTGCCTCAATTTTGTATCCTTTGGTACACAGATTCTCTCATAGAAATAGAGCACCCCTTCACTATTCAGTCTAAAATCCTCAGTATTCCCACTCTCAACCTGTCTGAAACGAAGACCCAACGACTAATCATCTATCTGTTTACCCTTAATCTACTCTATCCATATCAGTTTAACTTAAAGTTCGGCCAACAGACTACCATCATCAAAAAAACTAAGGTGAGCAAACATCACCATCAGGTCAGTCATAGCTCTACCGCTCAGTACAGTCGTAGTCCTTAAACAGCTCAATCCATCTACGCTGCCTAAGATTCAACTCCTTTTGAGTGAGAAGGTACTTGAGGCTCCTGTGATCAGTGTAAATGATACATTTCTCACTATACAAGTAATGCCTCCAGATTTTCAATACAAATACCATTGCGGCCAACTCCAAGTCATGTGTCGGATAATTCGCTTCATGAGTCTTAAGCTGACGAGACGCGTACGCTACCACCTTACCCTCTTGCATCAACAAACATCCTAAACCGACCTGTGATTAGTTGCTGTAAACAGTAAACTTCTTTCCAGACTCTGGCTGTATTAGAATAGGGGTCTCAATCAGTACAGTCTTGAGCTTCTCAAAACTCTCTTGCTACGAATCAATCCAGTTAAACGGCACACCCTTACGTAGTAGTTTAGCCAAGGGTACAGCAATCAGAGAAAACCCCTCCACAAAATGCCGATAATACCCTGCTAGTGTCAGAAAACTACAGATCTCAAATACAGTCTTAGGCTGCTTCCAATCTATGGCAGCTTCCATCTTTCGAGGATCGAATCTAATCCCCTCAGCAGAAACTACATGTCCCAGAAACGCTACTTCACGTAACCAGAACTCACATTTATTAAATTTGGCGTACAGTTATTTTTTTACAGAATCTGTAGAACCACTCTGAGGTGTTCACCGTGCTCATCCTCAATTCTCGAATACACCAGTATGTCATCAAAAAATATCACCACGAACCGATCTAGATAGGGCTGGAACACTCGGTTTATCATATCCATAAAAGCTACTGGTGCATTCGTCAGTCCAAAAGGCATCATTAGGAACTCATAATGACCGAGTCCTAAATGTTGTCTTGTGCACATCAATCTCCTTAACCCTCAATAGATGATATCCCAATCGAAGATCAATCTTAGAGAAAATTGAAACACCTCAAAATTAATCAACCAGATCGTCTATCCTCGGTAGTGGATACTTATTCTTTATAGTCAACTTGTTCAATTGTCGATAATCAATACAAATACGCATGGATACATCCTTCCTTTTCACAAACAAAATTGGTGCTCCCCACAGAGACACACTAGGGCGGATGAACCCACGATCCAATAACTCTTGAATCTGGGCCTTAAGCTCCACAAGCTCTTTTGGTGCTATTTTATAAGGGGCGATAGACACCGGAGCTGTACCAGGAAGGAACTCAATCCTAAACTCTAATTCACGATTCGGAGGTAACCCAGGTAGCTCTTTAGGAAAAACATCTGGAAAGTCCTTAACCGTCCTGATATCTTTAATCGAAGAATCTCCAAAATCTGAAACACTGATGTAGGCCAGACACGCCTCACATCCCTTACGAACCAATTTCTCGGCCCTCAATGCAGAAATCACATTTGATAAGTAGTTCTGGTGTTCCCCAATTACGATTACCCCACTGTCCTCCTCTATTCTCCGTACAACCTTTTTCGTGGTACAGTCTAAACTCACTCGGTGTTTGACCAACCAGTCCTTCCCAGTATCAGATCAAACTCTCCAAAAGACAGTTCCATCAGATCAGCCAAAAAAATAGCCCCTTGAACCTCTAAAGGAACGTCTCTAAACAACTTATTTACCTTTACTGATTGTCCCAGTGGACTAAGTACAGTGGCCTCACTCGTAGTGGTCTCAACCAGTATACCTAAGTTTTTAGATACGGTACCAGCTATATAGGAGTGAATGGATCATATATCTATCAGTGTAGTATAAGGTACATTATAAATAAAGAATGTACCCGTAATAACGTCTGGAGCATCACCATCTTTTCGGCAACGTGTAGCATAAACTAGAGTCGGCTACCTCTCCTCAGTATGTCTAGCACCTCTGCCCGGTGCTCTCTAACCACGGCCTAACCCATTACCACCTCTGATCTGACCACGGCCTCTCGATTGCTGCTGAACTATTCTTGGTGGTGGTACAGTACTAGTACCCGAAGCTTACATCAGATCAGACCTCTGCAGACACTATCTAATACGGTACCCTAAAGAATCGCACCTCAAACAAGCCTCAGTTCTTTTCCGACACTCGTCCTGATAACGTCTACCACGGTCAGTACACAGCGAATGTCCAGTAGCCGCAATGGGAGCCCAAACTCTGTTCGACCCATCAACTTTGGCCTTTTTCTTAAGCCTCTAAAAGGAACTTGAGGGCTCTGAATCCCTCTTATTCCTCTCTTTCTCGATTCTAGTGCTCAGCACACTTTACTTCTTCGACGATCTTTATCTTCTCAATCAGTGCCTCAAAGTCTCGCTCCCTCTGTGGAGCTATCAAAACCCTGAAATAATCCCTGAGGCCATCCTCGAAGCGAACACATCACTCATACTCAGTCGCCACCATACCTCGCGCATAGTGGCTCAATCTCAGAAATTCAGCCACTGATCTATCTCCTTAAGCCAGATTTAGCCTTCTACGGGAATCCACGTAGCTGGCCCCTACATATTTCCCTTGGAAAGCGGTCTTAAAGAACTCCTAGGTCAATGAATGGGCTGAGTACCCTCCTTAACAGTGAGCCACCACTGACATGTCTCATCATGTAGCAACGATACAACCCCTTTTAATTTCTGCTCAGGAGTACAGTCCAAATCATCCATAATCCTCTCTGTGGCCTTCATCTAGTACTCGGCCACATTAGGGGCAACTCCAACAATACCCCTGAAAAGCTCAGCTCTGTTAGACTGAAGTCTTTTTGTAACCGACCCGCGGCCTCCAGCTCTAGAATTTGGTTCAGTGGCCCTCTCTAAAATCCTCAACATGGCATGAGACAATGCGTTGTCCCCAGTCGCTCGATCATGAGACCCAGTCTCAATCACAGGTGAAGCCGGTGTCTCACTAGTATCTAAATTAGGCAGATTGCCAGATGACGAAAACTCAGCTCGAACATCTCTACGACCTCTACCTCAACCTTTTGTACCCCATCCGCGAGTATCTCTTATGCTCATTGTCTATTCACGTTAATATGTATTTATAATTTTATGCATCAGTTCACTGTTCTGATGTTTACTAGCAGATATTTTATGAAAACAGAATAAGAAATGTAACGTTTGTTTTCGTACAACGCAGTGTCTATCAGTGTCTATCGATTTTACTACAGTATTAGTATACACTAACTTAAGTGTTTTTAGTACAGTCTATCTATAATAGTCTCAGTATATATCACCTATAGTAATTTTAGGATACACTATCAAAAATAGTTTTAGAAAACTTATTGGACCAGTGCCAGAGACTCGGTGTACCACACTTTCAATAAAAATATTTAAAAATTAGTTCTTAGAAATCACGTCTTAAAAACCCACATCCACAGTCGAGTTTCACAAGTTGGCTCTGATACCACTAAATGTAACACCCTAAACCTGACCTAGACGTTATAGTCGAATCTGGCGATGTCACATGATAGTGTGCTAGAAAACCGTAGCTTTGTTAAAAATATTTTCTATTTAAAATTCCTCAATATCTATTATTAATTCTAAAATCGTGATTCTTATTCAGTCGTTAGTTTTTCAAAACATTATGCGTTGCGGAAGCTTTTTAAAACAGTTTGTGTCCTTGTGGGTATTTTACTAAAACACATGCATTTCTTTTAAAACTCGCATTTGTTCTACCTCTAGCAGATATAAAACATAAAACAATATAAGTCCAAATTTTAGGCAAAAATCCATAGAGGCCTTTATTACAGTAAATACCCCGAATAAAACTTTAAAAAAACTTACTTAAGTACAAAACAGTGTAAAAATGGGTCGTGTGGCCACTGCAGAGTCCTCCACTGCTCCGATCCGCCTAAGTCTGGGGGTCTCCTATACAGATAAAATAAAACGGTGAGTTCACGAAAACTCAATGTGTAATCCCCCTATAAGCAAGCAGATAGAAAGCAATCATAGTCTGAGCCCAAGCTCACTTCAGTAACAGTTTCAGTTTCAATTAGGGCCTTAGCCCATTACATTACAATAGCAGTCATGCATTTGGGCCTTGGCCCATTATAGTATCTATGTTCAGTACAGTAACAGATATGCAATATCAAATCCTACCCAGCTAGCCTCTATACTCTAACCTCGTTCAACCCTACACTTCGTGTGGGGATATAATCAATCCACCCATCCCTACACTCCCAAAAAGTACCGAATGCGGCACTAGACAGTGATTTGCAATTGAACTGCCAGTAAATTAGGCTCAAGGCCTTTCAGTGCACCTCTTTCAAACAATAAATACCCCCACCCCAATTCAATGCAATATACATATATGACATGCTAAAACATAATATCATGCATAAAGTCTTGGCATACAGTAACAAACCAGTGAGACATCATCATGCTTATTAACATGCATAATCGTATCAATCATACAGTCATCTCAGTCAATTAGGGGTCTAGGTAAGCTTACTGACCCTACGATAGGTTCACAATCTAGCCCAAATATTGTCAGCCCCTGTGGGCCCACATAGGCCAAAATGGCCTTGGTCGTGTGGAGCACACGACCTAGCCCAAATATTCCATATGCACGAGTGGTTTACCCTTGTAGGCCCAAATGCCCTTGTATGGCCAGCCACGTCAATCACACGCCCGTGTTCGGTCATACGATCTACTACACAGGCGGTCGCACGCCCATGTGACGTTGACATTCACCTATTTTGGCTTCTTGCTAAATTCCAATTTCGGAGTTGTGTTTCACACCTGACACGATTTTTGGTACGTAACGCTCTTGAGATAAACACACCTAAAACAAATGGCAATTCCATGCCCAACATTAGTCACACTTAGAATTAATACCACTAAAACAACAACAATCGAACTTCATCTATGTTGCTTACCCCCACAACTCCAACAAGATGTAGCCTACGATTCCGTAAGTAAACCAAGTTCGATGCGATTTGATGTTGTCAAATCAAAATTTGACACAATGGAGGGTTAGGAACGTATCACAATTAAACAAATGAAATTTCCCAAATCAATTGAAGCATAACTCTCTTACCAAAAAACTTACCCACCGACGCAGCCAATGTTGAAAAGACAAAAGACTGATTAAGGAAAAAATCAACGAAAAATAGAGGATGAGGGGGGAGTTTTGGTATAAACAAGGAGAAGTAATCGTCAACAGAGAAGAAAAGGGAGATTGTAGTCAAGAGAAAACGAAACAAAAGATGTGGGGAAAAGAAAAAAAAAGGGGACAGAATTCGGCTATGGAGACAGAAAAAAAAAGGGAAAAATGGTAGAGGAATAGAGTAACGTCAGAATTGTTGGAAGGACTCTGGGAAAAAGATGAAACCGAATTTGGGAAAAGAATTAATTAAAATCAGATATTCCCCCAATCCCACATTTTTCTCCTAAAATAACTTCCCCACTCTCATAACCGTCCACTAGCATCAGACTTTTACTAACACACAAACACCTATACGGCATCAAGCAAGCCCATTCTGACATATTTTATCAACATTTATTTAAAAGCCTACTAATTAGAGATAGAGGTTTATTCATTTAAAAACAAAAAAATTTCTCAAGCTAAGGCTTGAACTTGGGACCTCCCAAACACTTCCAGAACACATAACCACTAAAGTTGACAAATATTCAAACATACAAAAATAAATATACAAAGAATACCTGGGGCGTTACATGTTAGGTAACTAAATTTATGGTGGTTGGTTAATAAAAATCTTGCTTGGTTAATTTTTGATACAGGGACTCAATTGTAAAAACTAGACTAAATTGAATAAACTTTAAAACTTAGAATTGATGCCTCTAAGGGAACAATAGATAGCTAAGACTGAGAGGAGATCCTATTGAGCATAAATTTATTTATATCGAATTAGTTTGGTGAGATTGAGAGATAAATCAGACTAAATCGTCTAATTTGGTAATACGGTGACCGAAAGGTAAATTTGAGCCAATTAGAAGTTTAGGCTTTTTAGATCCTTAATCCAAAGACTAATCAACAACATAGAAGTCAATCAAACACTATAGTTTATTGGATTGTTAATATATTAGTTGTAAAATTTTACAATTTAGTCCTTAAAAGTGTTAGGTTTTTATTTAACTTAGTTAACCTTAATCATGAATTACCGTAATATAAAACCTAATGAGTAGTTAGCTAGACTTCTTTGTTGCATGTTTTTCAGTTAGGAATCACTTAGTCCCCGAACTCTCTTTTGGGTTCAATCCTTGGAATTCTTGAATGTTCCATTGTGACACTAAAAATATTACAACTCGACCAATCACACTTGTAGTACACCACTAGATTATTGATTATTCTTCTGTTGATTCTCAGCCTCGGTGCTCGTATGTCGGGGCACAAAAAAGTTTTTGGCACCGTTGTTGGGGATTATAACAGTGTAATTGTGCAACCAAGTTAGTTACTTTTGAGGCAATATTAGTTGAAAGATAGGGTAATTAGATAGTGCTTTTTATTTCGCTGTGTAGTGTTTTATTTTTTTTTGTTTTTATTTTAATTTTCCTTAATCATGTTTAATAACATTGGATATAAGTGGTCAGGTGACCAATACAACTATGAAGAGCAGTTGGGTTCGGCGAATGGAGATTCAACAAGCCATTGGAGCTATTATGGTGATCATAGATGGCACAAATATTTATACAAGCATCCTCATGGGTCGTGTGGGTATGCGAATGGCTAGTTATTTGAAGTAAGATTCATATTCTCCGTATTACTATCCGAAAAGCAATTTAGAGAGTGACAAGTACATGTAAGACCCATCCCTTGCTACATAGGCTGGAATGTTGGAGGAGAGCATGTCTTCATGCTAAGCTACTATGCCCTCCATGTTAAAGATGTTGGAGGAAAAATTGGAAGCCATCCAAGGCCGAGCTGCCATTAACACTTCGATGGAAAAGGTTGAGCATGATATTCCCGAGCTCAAGAATGAGGGCCACTCTACCATTTTGAGCATGATGAGTTGAACATAGGTGTTTAACAAGAGTTTAGAGTTGGAAATCGTGATGAGATTGTAATAAGCGAAGGTAGTGTCATCACTCTAATTAATATAGGAGTAAGAGTTGGAGTAGAATTAGAAGTAAATGAAGAGCTAAACTTGAAATTCAATGAAAGTGTAAAGGATCCAACAAACTTTTCGATTATCATTTTGGAAGAGCCAATGAACGTACTTTACAATCACATGTATTTTTCTTTTGATGCAGAAACTGCAGTTTGGGGAAATATGACTTTACATGACATTGAGTTCATTTTGCTTAAAGCCATAGTGCCCCCAGAACGAGCTTTGGAGTTGGTTAGGTTTTGGAAGAAAGAGGCCCATGATGTGGCTGTTTAGAAGATCAAAAATAAGACGGCAATAATGTACTCAAATGACAATAGGGTCCTTATTTTAGTTATGAAGAACAAATGTCACTTCAAGGTGTCGAGGACCTCTTGGAAGTTCTATGGAGGGGATACAAATCGCCTGAAAGTTGATAAGTGTTCTTACTGCTTGTTATTATTTTGTTTTCATTTTCTTATTATAGCATATTTTTCTTTTGTTGTGTTTGTTTTGTTTTTCTATGTAGGTCTACCCACCGAGAGCTACACAACGTTGAGAGCTTTAACAAAGTTTGAGGACTAATCCATCATTTTGCTGCACCTTGTCTTAAATCGAGGGAGTTTTCTCAAACTAATGTTTAGTAGGGGACACATTAAGGACAATGTGTAACTTAAGTGTGGGGGTGTACATAAAAATTTTAATTTATGTGTTATGTTTACTCATTTTATGCTTTATTTAAAAAAGAATTTCAAAAATCTATAAAATTTTCTTTTATTTTTTTTAATCTTTGTATGGTTCTTGAAATATGTTCACATTGGCATTATTGGTTGTTGATATTGGATGATGTATTATTAAATTTTGAGCATAAAAGTTTTGATCGGTGTTAGATAATTTGGTTCTTTTAAAAGTAGGTTAGTTAGTTCAATAAGTTAAATTGCAAAATAGACTAGAGGTAATTATTATGTATGTAAATATGTATAATTTGTGTCAATTGATATATATATTGCATAGATTCTTATAGATAAATAATGCTTGAATCAATTGTTATTCATTTGGGTAAATGTAGTCATGTTGGAAATTGTGCTTTATAAAATGTTTAGGAATAACCTAAGACATTGTTTGATTAGCCAAGAGCCTAAATAACTAACCTTGATGCTATGTTATCCTTAGTTCCCATACTTTCAGCATCAAATTATCCTTTCTTGATGAACCTATATTTGTGAAACCTTGAGCATTTAGAAACTCAACCCTTCTATCATTAATCTTAAAATGCACTTTGAAATAAATGTTGGACCATGGATGTTGAGGGTTAGGTAGAGACATTGTGTGTTGGATCTTGTGCCCTTGAACAGGTTGATTAATAAAAGAAATTCATTGAGTACAATTAATATACTTTGTATTATTGTCCTCGAATGATTTCTGCACGCAAAGCAAAATGTTTAACACCCTAAAATTCAAGTCTCTAATTTTTGCATGTTTTGACACAACTACTTGTTGCTTCAGTGGTTAAGTGATTTGGGTGTGTTTGGGAGTGTTTGAGAAGCCTGGGTTCAAGTATTGGCTTTGGCACAATTTTTAGTTTTTCTCTTAAATGAATCTAGACACTGGCACTTATGCCTTTTATATATTAATACTTGTTTTATCACACAAAGAGCCTATTGGTCTAGTGGTAGGTGACTTGTGACGTATCCTTGAAGTTTGAGGTTCCAGTCCTGTGATGTGCAAGGAAGTAATTATTTTGCTGCTTGAGCTGTGTAGGCAGTAGTGTTGGAATGAAACACAGTAGTGGAGAGTTTGAACTGGTCATAGAGAGGGAGTTGAGGAAGAATTGGTGGAGAAAATCAAGGAACTTGATTAGGAGGGGGAAGTTGTGCCGTTTGGGGAGATTTGAGTGTAGGAAATTCAACTAGAGGGAGTTTTGGGGTCATTTTCGGCTTTTTAGAGACTCTTGGTTTTTATTTTATTTTATTTTTCTCTCTATCTTCTTCGGTGTGGGTGAGCATTTTTGTTTTCTCCTTTTTCTTTTGGTGCCGAACCTTGCAAAGACTTCAAAGTATCTCCCGGGTTTGTTCGTTTTGTTTTTCTACCTTTCCCTTTATGCCCTTTTTGTTTTGGCCGAATAGCCTTTGGTTTTTTCCTCTTTCCCTTGCGGCCGAATATTACCTTTCTTTCTTCTTCTCTCTTAGCTGAATACTGCTTTTCTCTCCCTCTTCATCTATTCAATTTTGTTATGACTTGACAACTATTTTCTTACAGTTCAATTTCCACGAAAAGTGAAGGAGTATCAAGTGATATTACAGTCATCGAGACCTCTCTCTCATCACTCGATCAAGGTAAGTAGATGGGCTAGCCTTTTTTCTAGGTGCATGTCGTATGTCCTATGGTTCTGAAAATTATCATGTGTGGATTTCAACCACGTGATTAAGCAATCTTGTTTAATGGATCCATCTGCAATATAGATATCCGTCAAGAAGAGTGCAGTCAACTTTTGTCAGTGGATTAGGTAGGCTAAGTCACTATTGCGAGTCAAGGCAAGTATTTGTTCAATTTTTGGTTAAGGTTGCAAAGGAAGAAGAATACCCCCTTTTTGTTTAGCGACTAATGGAAAACGTGTTTGAATGCAGATTTTGGGTGTTCGTCGATCGTTGTGCGTTTTCATAAATAGGTGTATAATCACCCACTGCAACTGTAGTTTGGTGAAAAATCGAAAGGCCGTTAACACAGCATTCGAGACCACATGGGCATGTGTTCGCTCAAGTGGTAAGCCCAACGTGCGAATCATGAGTAAATGACTGAATTACCCTCGAAGGGTAAAATGATTGAATTACCCTTAAAGGGTAAAATGATCGAATTACCCCCGAAGGGAAAAATGATCGAATTACCCCCGAAAGGTAAAATGATCAAATTACCCCCGAAGGGTAAAATGACATAAATACCCTCATAGGGTAAAATGACTGTTATACCCCTAGGAGTTCAAATATGTGTATAAACGATTTGCTCGATGATACATATATATGACTGTTACTGAGTATGACATACTTCATAATATGACATGACATACTGCATGGGGTGGGATTCTGATATAGGGGAAGTATATTGTACTGGTGGCTTTACCACATATACTGTTACTGGCAGCTTTGCTACATTACTGTTAATGGCAGCTTTGTTGCATCACTATTACTAGCAGCTTTGCTGCAATATTGGTGTGTTGGCTGGGTGGGTTGATTTTATCCCCACATGGTGTGTTGGTGGTACAGAGTAGACCTGTCCACGGGCCGGGTTCGGGCCGGGCCCAGAAAAAAATTTTAGCCCAACTCTTAGGCGGGCACTGGCCTTAAAATATGGGCTGAAATTTTGCCTGAGCCCTGACGAGAAAAATAATAAGCTGAGCTCTACTGCCCGCTTTTTAATAAACACAAAAATATATTTTAAAATTAAAAATAAAAATAAAAATATTTTTAAAGTATTTTAAAATTAAAAATAAAAATAAAAATATATATTTATTATATTTGGTGGGCCAAGCGGGCCGGGCCAAAAAGTTGAGTTTGAGCCCGCCCATTTTTTAAACGGCCTTATTTTTTTGCCCAAGCCCATATTTCGGGCCTATATTTTTACCTGAACCCTCCCATATTTCAGGCGGGCCGTCGGGCTAGGCTGGGCCGCCCGGCCCATCGACAGGTCTAGTACAGAGTGGTGTGTTGGCTGGATTGGAATGGGTTGCACCACTGCATTGTATTGATTACTGTATTAGGCTAAGGCCCACACTGTTACTGTAATGGGCTAAGGCCCACACTATACTGATACTGTATAAGGCTCAGGCCCAAACTGATTCTGCATGTTGCCTAGTGATTTACTAGTAGGGGATTACACACTGAGTTTCGTAAACTCACCCTCTCCTTTTAACTGTGCAGGTAATCCTTAACCTTAGACGATTCTAGGATGCGAGGGACTCGGAGGTGGGCACACAACTACTATCGATGTTTACATTTGCTTTTATTTTACTTTAAATTATAAGTTGGGTTTTGTTTTGTAATAAGGCCTTTAATTTGGGTTTTAAATTTTAATTGGGCTTTTGCTTACATATTTTATACTACTAGTTAGATGAAAACGAATTTTCAAAATAATCACTATTTTCAAATATGCGAACTTTAAACATTAGAGTCTTCAAATGCTTCCACGATTTAAATCAACTTAATATAATAATAGCAGTTAATAAGGCAAACATTTGGTTAAGTGTTCCGTTAAACATTACTAAAGAGGTTTCCAAACTTAAGAAACAAGTTTTATCAACAAGTCTAAATTTTGAGAGACACTTCAACGTGACATACCAGATATGACCATAACATTTAGGTCGGGTTTGGGGTGTTACAAAATGGAAGCAAATTTTGTTCATTGGTTGTCTAATGTTTAACTAATACTAAGCGGTATTATGTGGTAGGATCGTAATATGAAAAGATAGCTTGTATTAGTAGGCGAACCTAAACACGTCCTTAGTCTAATAATAAATGAGCAAACTAATTGAAAGACTAATATGTCGTCTATCAAGTCCAATTGCAGAGATTTCTTGTCTTAGGCATCAAAGCGGATGACTCTTAGAAGATAGAGACATAAATGTGGCTGACTAGACTGACAGTACATCGAACAAGACCCAAGCGAAATAGATTCTGAATCTGTTTATGGATTTATTCACTTGTGACATTCATAGTGTGGCATATTTAAATCCTGAGTGGATGGTGGACTATGTATGCATGACTATATGCACTTTGATGCAAGTAAAAGCCTGAGTTCAAATAGATAAGGAACCGAAAGTTGGTGCATTGAGTGTACGACTTTTGCTGTATATAATGCCATTCACAATAGTGAAATTCATAGCATGAGAAATGGGTAAATGATATCCTCTCATTGACATTACATGGTTGATGAAAAGAAAACATGGTCATGGGTCTTTCGTCTTTGTGATGAATGACTTAATTACTATTCAACAGTAATTGACTTTTCATGAAGGAAGATGTAATGTTAACATGAGATAAAATAAGATCATATTGGGAGAACGGGTTTTATCCCAAAGAGATCAAAGATATCTATGAGGGTAACCACTTATGACAAGGTCATTAGATGAACACTGAGTAGTTGCTTTCGTAATATTATGTCATTAGGGTGACCTCAGTCACGATACTATAGTGGAATGACTTCGTGACTAAATGATTTTATAATAGGCAAAAATTTGGAACTTAATTATAAATTATTTAGCCCTAATCATATATGTCCAATCGGTCCCTCCGCTAGCTCGTTGAAACCATAAATGAATTACGAGTCTGAATAGAAATGAAAAGAATTAATAGGAAAAAAGAAATGAAAAACATTCATGAATGATCATGGTTTTTTTGAAATGGAAAAATGGAATTATTTGAAAATGAATGTAGGTTTCTAAAAATGGAAATGGAAATGATCCATTTCCAATTCTATATGGATTACTAAAAATGATCGGAAGAATGAGTTTATATTTTTGAGCTATTTTGAAGCCTAAAAATGAAAATAAATCATTTGAACACAGTGAACATGTTGAGTTATGAAATATTGAAAATATTTTCTCAAAATTTTACCAGGGGTAAAATCACCAAATATTTTACGGGGGTAAAATCATCAAAACTTTACTGGGGGGTAAAATAGGGATGAGAAAATTATTTAATATAGAATATTAAAGTTTATTTTGGGAAATAGAAAATTTAAATCAGGTTGGATCACATTATAGACTACTTTGTCAAAAGGCCGATAAAGTACTCGTAATTGGTCCCGATGTGAGAGAGGCCCAAAACCCCTTATATAGCATGAAGGGGGTGGCAACCCTAATAGGAATACTAGAGTGTCGTCCACCGCACTCCTAATCTAAGTAGGAAGTTGTGTTTCTTTGAAATAAACCACTAAAACTCAACAAGGGTTCTACCTTCTCTTCCTATAAATAGATGACACCGGTAGAGCTACTAATACAACTTTAAAAGATTATTCCTCTACCGAAAAATAGAGAGAATTTATTCTCAACTATCAATTTTTTTTAGAATAACAATTCTACCAATTTCTATTAAGAAGAGAGAATTTTCATTTTCATCCCAAATAAAAGAGAGAATTTTTTTCTAGTTCTATGTTTAGATTCAATTGGTTCAAGCCCACACTCGAAGCAGTTCGTGGTACGAGAATAGTGAAGAAGATTGTTTGGTTGAAACTTGGGAACAACGAACATCCGCTAAGCTGAAAACACAAGTATGAATTTGGTTAGGGTTTATTGCTATAAATATCACAAACTAGGTCGATTTTTAAAATTTTAATTTTGCGTTGTTAAGAAAACTGTTTTTAAAATGGATTTTTCCAACATTGTAGTGGGTTCAAATTTTTCTTGAGACAAAAGTGAAGAGATTATTCGCTATAAAGTGTATCGAATCTTAAAAAAGGTGCATATAATGAAAAATGTGAGCAAACAAAAACATTGTGAGGGTCAAAAGCATGGTTAATGATAAAAACATTATGAGTGAAAGAGTAAAAATTTTTAGAAAACACTCAAATGAAAACCCTTTTTGAGCTTAAAAGAAATCTTACATTTCGTAATGCACAAGTACTCGCTAGCTTTTTGTATGCACCAATATGGAACAATATCTTCCATTTCTTTGGAGAGATAAAGAAGGTGAGGGAAGGAGAAATAAGGTGGTGAGCTTAATGACTACTTCTGGGATGAATAGGGAATTATTTCATGTGCTTTACTGTTTCTAGTGCTTGAAACCGTTTTGAGCTATCTTTCTGTTTGGAATCCAAACCATCCTAAGCCTCTAAACGTTCCAAGCCTAGAAGACCTATGTAACCTAAACATTTTCTTTGCATGATCTTCTTGATCTGTTTATAATTAGCTTAATGAATGCTTTTAATTCGCATTTTGTGCCTACTATGTATCTGTATAGTTTATGTTTATGGATCACATAATCAAGTATTTGTTCATTTGAATTGCCTTTAGGTTTGTTATTTCTTTAACTTTGTGAACTAGGTATATTTGCTTTAGGAGTACTTAAGTTAGCTAAACATTAATCTTAAGTTGCATGCAAGAAATTTCTTGTACAAATTCAATATTTGATTGTTATGCTTCTTATTTTTCAACATATTCCAAGGGTCGTCTTATGCATGTTTTGTGTGTTTGCTTGAGGACAAGCAAGGACTTTGTTAAACTAAGCCTTATTAGATTATATGTTTTGATATAACAAATTAAAGTGTTGTTTAATAAAAAGTAAAGTTGAGCAATTTGATAAAATCAAGTTGAAAAAGTTTCAATTGTGTTAAACATTTTCAAATGTGTTTTAACCATTTTCAAATAAGTCAGAACTACTCCAGAACAAAAAAGTACCGATACTTTTTTCTCTAAGTATCGATATTTTTTTGTCTAAGTAATTATATTTTTACAATATAGTGATACCCCTCTAATAATCAATACCAAACTGACATCATGCCATTTTCAAACCCTAGTAGGTATCAATCTAGTATCAATACTTTTCTTAAAGTATCGATATATTTCCTAAGGTATCGATATTCTTGATCCAACAGTCACTGAAATTAACATTAATTACAAAATAATATCAATACCTATTTAGTAGGTATCGATACTCATTGTTGCAGGTGAAGTTTATGACCTAGTATTTCATTCCCAATGACTACATTTAATTCTTCAACAACCACAACAGTTGGAAATCCATTAGAGGATATAAATACCATCTTCCAAAAGTTTAGTAAAAACAAGAGACATGTGCAAAGCTTAAAGATCAATCAAAATAACATAGAGCTTAATTCTTTCATACCTTTTCTTGTAAACACTTGTGAGCTTTCATTGTATTCATTTAGCTCAAGTGCTCTTCTTCGTCTTAGTGCTTAATTGGCAAACATCCTGATCTTGTAAGGATTATTTCTTTATTTGCTTGTTTGTTTGTCTTTGAGAAAGAGTTTATTCTTAAGGTTTGGGTAGAAACCTTTAGGGAGTTGTATCTTAAGATTTTAGGGTATAAGTCTTAAGAGAGATTGTAAGGTTAAACATTGTCCTCAAAGGTTGCAAATTAGTGAATTTGGAGAAAATCCTTAGTTGTCAAAAGCTAAGGTAGTGGAGTAGGCAATTGGGGCCGAACCACTATCAATTCTTATGTTCTTTGTTGCATATTTTTCTTTGCTTCCACCAAAATTTTTAAATGCCAATTCACTCCCCCTCTTGGCATTTTCGGTTTGTTCCATCGAGTTGACAGATTTAAGTGTGGGGGCGTTTGATTTTTCGTAATTTGATACATCAAATTAGGCTCTCCAATACACTTGATAAGCTTATTCTCAAGCAATTTAAGTGTATTTTATATGTTTTTGTCGATTTTTAATTCTAATCAATAATAAACATTTTTGTTTAATTTTACACCCTTTTGATAACCTAATTGTAATGACCCAAAATTCACAGGCATCGGAAAAGTATAATATCGGGCCTCCGTCTTAGTAAATTGAGTTTGAAAATAATTATTAGAAATATTTACTAGACTAGTTGTGTGTTTAAATAGGTTTTAGATAGGTGAATTTAGTCTGATTAAGAATAATTAGGAAATTGATCAAATTGAATAAAGAGTGAAAGTTTAATCATAGATTGAAAGAAAGTAAAAGGGGTAAAATGGCAATTAAGCCATTTAAAATGGTTGAGGCGGCATAAAGGAATAAAATTTAAGATTTTATTTGTTTAATTATATAATTAATGATATTTAAATATAATTTATATTATATGAATTTATGATAATTAAATTATAATGATATTATATTATTAAATAAATCAAAATATGCCAAATGTATGATGATATATAATACATGTGTAATTAAAGTATGTATATATTTGTAATTTATAGATTTAATTTGCTTATTAATTAGTATAAGATATTTATTATTTATTATTAGTTATTAGTTATTATTACGTTAAAAGATACTTAATAATTAAATAATTAGTATAAGATTTTGGATAATAATAAATTATGATTTTGCCAAGGGTGTGGTAAAAATAAAATACAAGTGTACTACATTTATTTATTTACTTAAAAATTTAGTAAAAGATAATTGTTAATTAAATAATAATATTATGAGATTTTTATTTGATAAATTAGTTAGATTGAGACAAATGTATGGTAGTGATAATAAACATGTGTAAAATACATAAAATTTCATTTGTAAACTATTTGTATATTTCTTAAATAATAAGCAAAAGATATTTAATAGTTATAATTATATTATAAAATAAAAGAAGACAAGTGTATGGTGCTGATTTAATACAAGTGTACTAATAAAATACATACATTTGTAATACTTATAATTAATTAATATAATATAAAGTAAATGAAATAAAAAGGAAATAAAAACAAAGCAAAAGAAAGGAAAGAAACAGAATAGAAGAGACGAAACAGGGGAAAACAGAACAGAGAAAGAAGAAAAAGAAAGAAAAAGGGAAAATAGGGTTTTTGAAGCTTGAAGTTTAATTGGTAAGTTAAATCAAGTCATTTTCTCATAAATTTGATGTTTTTGGAATCCTAGAGTGAAATACTCTTGGATTTAAGTTGAAAATTTGAAAGTTAATAGATTTTTGAGTAGGGTTTATGTTGAATAAATGATGGAATTGAGGGTTTATTTGATAGAAATTTTAATTGGTATTGAATAAAGGATTGAATTGTAAACTAAACCTTCAGTTTTGTATTTTAGGGACTAAAATTAGAGAAATTCGAAATTAGGAAAATATGCTGAAAATTGTAATAGTTAAATTTGAGTTTGGATGAAATTTGAATAAAATAGAGTGTGAATTGAATTAGGAAAGTAAGAAAACTTAGTTAGGATTAAATTGAGATCAATGTAAGAATCGATTAGAAATTTAATTATTTATTTTAATTAGTGCTATACTTAATAGTACAAATTATTATTATTTTCGTAGCTAACAAAGAACCCGAGGCATCGGCATCAAAAGAAAAAGGGAAAGCTATCGAGGACTAAAGCAGGAGATTTACGGTTTGTATTACTATAATTCAAATTATTTATTTTTAAATGTTAAATTTTAATTTATGTGTTTAGTAAATGAAATGTGAGGTAAGTATTAATATTAGTATTATTATTATTATTATTATTATTATTATTATTATTATTATTATTATTATTATTATTAATATGAGTAGGAATTAATTTGAATAGTTGATATGAATTAATATTTGAATTGTTTGTTGATTGAAAGTGGGAAGTGAATTTAAATCGAATAGTGACCGATATTAAATTGAATGGAAATGTATTGAGTTGTGAAAATGTGTGAATTGCGGATTAATTATTGATTGAAAGGTGGAAAAATGATTGAATTGAAAGTGTGAGAAATTGTGATTGAATTGGGATTATATGTGATTTAAATACCCTATTAACTAGTCGGGCTGAGTCGGATAAAGTTGGCATGCCATAGGATTGGAAGAGTTCAGGGATACTTCGACCTCGAGTCGATGAGACACTAGGTGTCACTATATTTCTTCAGATAGATTCGATGAGGTACTGGGTACCAACTTTCTTCAACTTTGCTGATGAGACACTGGGTGTCAACTATTGCTTCGAACTATCCGATGAGGCACTGGGTGCCATTCTGGTGTGTTTGGTTGGATCCGTGTATCCGCCACAGTCCGAGTTTTGTTAATAGGGTAAATGATGAAATGATAAACCGAACGAGTTGGTCAAACGAGCTACTGAAATGAAATGAAAAAGTTGAATTGTGAATTGAAATGTGATATGAGATAGAGGAATGAACCTAAGGTTCATGATTTGTTCAAACTCAAATTGTGGATATATGATATTGGTTGATGAATTGCTATTGTTGAGATATTGAATTTAAATTGTATATACGAATTATGCATTACATGTTTATTATTGTTATAATTTGAATTATGGTAATACCACTGAGTATGAAATACTCAACAGACTGATTGTTTCCGTATGCAGTCGATAGAAGTCAAAGGTCCCGATCAAAGATCCGGACTAATCCCAACTTCAAAGAAAGTTTTGGTGATGTATTTTCCTTTGGTAAATGTGGCATGTACATAGGATGTGTATAAAGGTTGTTATGTTTTAATATAAATGGTAAAAAAATGTTAGTATTAAAAGTTTATGAATTATTATGAAAGAAGTTTATCTATTTTGATTTATTTATTACCTTGTTAAATTTTAAATTGATATTATGTTGATTGAGTTTGATTAGAAGTATTTAGAATAGAAAATGTGAATGTGAAATGAATTGGTTGATTGGTTATATTTGAAAATGATATGGTTTTAAATTGCAGGGGGTTTGATGTAAAAATAAGCAGAAATGTTGCCGAAATTTTTCTAAAAATGAATGAAATCAATTAGTAAAATTTATAACAATTTATGAATTATTTTAATAGGATGGTTATTTATTTAAGAATTATTTTTAAATTGCTTGGTATGTCCGGTAACGCCTCGTAACCCTGTTCCGACGACGGTTTGGGGTTAGGGGGTGTTACACTAACAATTTGATTGAGTTGGTGTAGGGAGACAATAAGGACTCAAACTCAAGGAGAACACCATTCAGAGTGAATATCGCGACACCAACATCATGGAAGTCGTGATATCCCTAAAGGTGTTGAAGTGAAGAAATTAAGTCCATTTCCAGTGGTATCACGGCACCAAGGGATGGTATCGCGACACTGAAACCTTGAAGACCCTAATTTAGCTACTGTTTTTGGGTATTGCGACAATGAAGGTTGGGTGTCGCGATACATCTGATGGGTGAAAAACTGCAGGGGCAATATTGTGTTCAAACAAGCTTAAGTCTTTTTTTTTCATTTAAGGGAATGATGGTTAATGTTAGGTTAAATGTTAGTATACTATAAATACTACTTTATAAGCCTTGGAAGATAATTTTTATTAGTTGAACATTTCTCCTTTGTGTTTCATAGTTTTAGGTTAGGTTTTCTTTTCTTTTTATTTTTAGATTAGGTTTAGAATATATTTTATTTTTGTTGTTTCCTATTTGTTCTTTTATTGTCGAAGACTATGCAAAAGAAAGATGATCAAACTCTTGGGCTTTATTGAATTTCCATCAATTAAATGAGCATTGTCTTAAACCCTTTAACTTTATTTTATGTTTTTCGTGTGTTTGGTAAAATGTTTATTTAAATTTAAGTTTGATTATGTGCTAAATTGGTTGACAGATGGTTGATTGGTTATTTTTTAGTTTAAGTTAATGTTTTTTCTTTATTAATTGATTTTTCAATTATATCAAAATGCTTCATATGTTAGAATTGACACCTCTAATGGAAAATCTAGATAAACGAGACCGAGAGGAGAGTTTATCATTTGATAGTTTGATATAATTGTGTTGAATAGTGAGACCGAAAGGAGATCTATATGCCTAGGTGAGACCAAGAGGAGAACCTAGGTGGTATCTTTTAGTATAGGATGAGACTGAGAGGAGATCCTTAGTTAAGAGTGACAAAGAATATAATCGGTATAGGTTTATTACCTTAGTTAGTGAGTAACGAATCAATCAACCACCGTTTTATCATATTCATTGTCTAAAGAAATAGGGAAGAAAATTAGTTTAGTTTGTTTAATTGATAATTTAAATTTAGTTAATAAAAAATTTATTTTTGAATTTGAACTAATAATTTTTAACTAGATTAGAATAGAAATTGCTTAACTTGTAGTTAACTTGATAAACACATTTACCAATTTGAAAATCTCTTGGGTTCGATCCTTAGAATACTCATGTGTTCCATTGTAACACATATAAATATTACAACTGACATGTCACACTTGCAGTAAAGTTGTTAGATATTTAAGTATAATAGTGTTGATTCACAGCCCTAGTATGTGTGCACCAGGGCTAAGAATCAACACAAAAACAATCAATAATCTAACGGTATACTACAAGTGTGACAGGTTGAGTTGTAATATTTCTAGTGTTACATGGAACACTCGAGTATTCCAAATATCGAACCCAAGAGAGTTTATGGACTAAGTGATGCCTAATTGGCAAGCATACAACAAAGAAATCTACCTAACTACTCATTCAGTTTTATATTACAGTAATTCATGATCAGGGTTAGTTAAGCTAAGTAACTACCTAACACTAACAATGATCAAATTGTAAAATTGTAAAACTATAGAACTACGAAATTAGCAATCAAATAAATGACAATGGTCATTTGACTTCTATGTTGTTGATTAGTCTTTGGGTTGGGGATCTAAAAACACTAAATTTCCAATTGGCTCAATTTTACCTTTCGATCACTATTTTACAAATTAGACGATTTAGTCTGATTTATCTCACCAAACTAAGTCGAGATAAACGAATTGAAGCTCAAGAAGATCTCCTCTCGATCTCACCTATCTATATGTTCCCTTAGAGGCATCAATTCTAAGTTTTAAAGTTTATTCAATTTAGTTTAGTTTAGTTTTTACGATTTAGTCCCTATACCAAAAATTAATCAAGCAACAGTTCAATCAACCAACCACCATAAATTTAGTTACCTAACATGATTTCCATACAAAAAAAAACCCAATAAACATTCAAAGCATACATTAGATTAAGAACAAAAAGTAGGGATAAAAAAGCTTAGTAGTTTCTTGATGGATGCTTGAAGGAGAAGATGTAGGCAACATGGAGGTGAGAAAAATATCAGCAAAGATCAGATTCTAATCCTTTAAAATGAAAATGAAGCTAAACTATATTGAAACATTTGGATGAAATTGAAAATACAAGCTAAAGTTTGAGAATACTAATACCAAGCTATAGTCACACTAACTAACTAATAGAAAGGGATAAACTAAAACCTTGAAAAGGTGAAGATGAAACAACTACTTAGCTAAAAAGAAGATAAAAAAGTGTGTGTAATAATGCTAAAGGTGGCCCCTTTAAAGTTATCAACCAACAACTTAATAAAACCAATTTTTTTTACAAAAGTGCCCAAGACGCTGAATTTTGCTTGGGTTGGTGATGGAAAAAAACTACCTTTGCAATCAATTTTCTCCTTGTCCAACAGGGGTATTGCGACAAACAGGCTTCGGTGTCATGATACCCAAAATAGTATCAAAATTGGGGGTCTTAGGGTCTCGGTGTTTGACTGCGTGCGCATAAAAAATGATTTTATAAAGTAAATTTAAAGTGTGGTTTTACTACAAATGGATAGTGTCAGTCGTAATATTTATAGTTCTGATGGAACACGAAGTGTTCTAAGGGTTCGAACCCAAATGATTGCCAAATGGGTAAATGTGTTTATCAAGTTAATTACAAGTTAAGCAATTACTAATCTAATCGAGTCGAAAATTATTAGTAAAAGTCTAAATAAAATTGTTTATAAACTATAATTAAACTATTAATTAAACTAACTAAGCTAAACTTTCTTCTTAATGTTTTTGAAAATGTAAATGATTAAACGATGGTCAATTGATTAGTTGAGTGTTATTTAAACTAATGAACCTATATCGATTACAATGGTTGCCACTTTTAGTTAGGAATCTCCTCTCAGTCTCATCTTAGACTAAAAGATACCACCTAAGATTACCTCTCGGTCTCACCTAGGAAAATAGACTACCTCTCGATCTCACTACTCAGCACAATCATATCGAACTATCTAAGGATAAACTCTCCTCTCGGCGTCATTTATCTAGGTTTTCCGCTAGAGATTTCAATTCTAGCTTATTAAGCATTTTGATATAATAGAACAACCAATCAATCAAAAATAGAAATCAATTTAAGCTAACAAAAAACCAAACAATCAACCATCCAACAAATTTAGCACATATTCAAACTCAAATCCCAAACAAGTATATTATCAAACATATTGTAGGCATAAAATGAAAGTAAAAGGTTTAAGAAAATGCTCATTCAATTGATGAAATTCCATTGAAGCCCAAGATTTTGTTCATGTAACGCCCCAGAATTTGGGCCTAGAAGTAGTGGGCCTTGAGCGTGGGAACTCATAAAAGTTTATGTGTGCGAAATGATATCATAAATTAAGTGTAGCTTTAGTGGCTAAGTATTTGGGCATATTTGAGAGTGCTTGAAAAGCCTGGATTCAAGTCTGGGTGTTTGCCAAAAATTTTAATTTGGGCTCTTAAGTGAACCTGGATGTTTGCTTATAAGACTTATAATAATTAGTGGTTGTTTTATGACAAAAAGAGAGAAGGGATCTAGTGGCAAGGTGGCGCTACATGTGTGGCAAGGAGTTTAAGGTTTGAGGCATGGCGTGCGTGATTGTATGTTTATTTTGCTGCTTGAGCTAGGGAGGTGTTGGAATTGGACTAGATCTCTGTGGTTGAATTGGTCATAAGAATTTGAATTGAATTTGAATGGGGAGTTGGAGTAAATCAAGGAGAAAATTTGGTGGAGGGATTGGTGGAGTTTTTGAAGGATTTTGAAATGCGAGAAGTTGGAGCCAATTGGGGGGAGTTTTGTTTAGGCAAATTCGGCTAGAGAGTGCGTTGGGTGCATTTTCGGCAATTGCTTTCCTTTATGCCGATTTGTTTTATTTTCTCTCTTCTGTCTATAGTGTTAAATATTGCCATAGACCTTTTTGGTGTTTTTCCCGTTTCGGTTTTCTTTATTCTCTTCTCCCTATTTCCTATTCTTCTCAATGTGAGTCGGATTCAACTTCTCTTTCTCTGCCTTTATTCTTTTTCCCTTCTCTATCGATCAAACGTTTCGACCTACAAGTGTTCTGATGAATCATTTCTCCAGCCTCTGAAGTGTCGAATTTGTTCTTCTCTTATGGGTTGATTGAGTTCAATTTATCTAGTTGGCCGATTGTTAAGGATAAACCACAAGGAGGTGATATCGATTCATAATCAAATGGCTTAGGAAGTATAAGCCGATTCAATCAAGGTTCTACGCTCGTGGGCTACTGCGTTTCTCTCTATCAAGGTGTGTACACACACTAATTGCGTTTTAGGACGGCAAATGTCGAAATGTCGGGATGCCGAAATGCTGAAAAGCCGAAAATACTGTAACGGCTACTACACAGGTGCACGGACACTCATGTAGGGGAGTCGATATATTGACAAAGGCCACCATGAGCGATCTCGTGGACTTGGCCGTTATTAGGATTAATGGGCCGATTTTGGTCGAGTGGGCTCGCGTGGCTAAATTTTGCTGTTAAGTGAGAAACCATAGACTTGTCATGTCGCACACATGACTTAGGTAGTTCTGGGCTTCAGTGGGCCAAAATGGTCTTGTGGGCCCAATAAGAACGTGGGCTCCACACGGAGGAAATTTACGGTAAGTGGCTATTAATGAACCGGGTTATGGTGTACACATAGCCATATCTGATTTTGGGTTGTTCTAGGCCTCGTTGGGTTGAAATGGGCTGTGTGGGCCCAGTGGGCTTCTGGGCCACATGGATAAAATGTATGTGATGTGGTAAGTGCTGTTGGACTGTGACGTTTGCATAGCTGAGGTCGTTATAGGCCTCGATGGGTCAAAATGGGCTTGTGGGCCCACACGGGTAAAATCCTCGATAAGTGATCATTGGTTTATGAGGCTCTCGATGTCGTATGTGAATCTGAACTAAATGGGCCACATGAGCGTGTGGGCCCACTAGCGGGTTTTAGGCCCATATACACTGTTCTGGCCGTGTAGGTTATTTGAGTCGCTCGAAGTATCAATAGACCTTTTAGGAGGTCGTAATAAGTACTGAGACTCCAAAATTTGTAAAATGACCGTAATGCCTTTGTAGAGTAAAATGACCGTAATGCCCATGTAGGGTAAAATGACTGTAATGCCCCTGCAAGGTAAAATGACTGTGATGCCCCTGTAGGTAAAATAACTGTAATACCCCTGTCAGGTGAATTGATCGATATACCCTCAAAGGGTAAAATGACTATTTTGCCCCTCGAGGTTAAATGATTGATTCATCTGTGATGTAAGTGATTGATTTGTCCGAGATGTAAATGACTAATTTGTCTGTAATTTAAATGATTGATTTGTCTGTGATTGGTATAACTGGTTTGTTTGTGAATTGTATGACTGATTCTAAGCATGACATTCTGCATACACGACATACTACATGGAGTTGAGATACTGTTATGAAGGAAGTACTATACTGGTGGGTTTGAACACATTGGTGTTTGAACACATTGCCGCTGTCTTATTTTTTACCTTCTTGACAGCCACATCACGAGCCACTTTCTTTCAAAGCCTGACCAACTCTAAAGCTCGTTTCGGGGTATTATAACCTCGTGCATCACAAACTTAATGTCACCATAAGTCATAGATACTCGGACTTTAATTCTTGTTTCGCACTTAAAATAGGTATGTTCGTTAAGTCCATCAGTTGGCTCATCTTCAACAATAGGCGAAAAGTGTGTCAGCTCCTCCACACCTTCATTTGATTCTAGTTTAAGCTCATCCTCTACATCTAACACTACTCCTACTTCTATTTCTACGTTAATCAGAGTGAAGACACATTCTTCGTTTCTCGCAATCTCGTTAAATGCACAATGGATAATCATAAGCACATATTATGGGATTCTATTAGTATGAGGTAGTCAAGCCGAAATAGATTCCTTATTATCTTGGAAATGTGTTCACATTAGGATAGCATTCTCCTTTAAGCCCAGGTGGTAGGTTACGTTTGAAATGGAATAGGTGGCCAGGCTCAAGAGGTCAATGTAAGTCAACCATGCCTCTTATGCTAACACGTGTCTTCTAGGTAGAGGGATATAATAATCTTAATTGCAAATGTGAGGTTCTAATCTAGTGAGTGTTAAAGCTTGTAACCACTTATTATAAGAGGTGTTAAGATAGTAAATTATTTCTTTGAACAAAACCCTACAAATTTTTGGAAGATGAACTACGTAAACATATTGTTGTGCTCTTCATGAATGTCTGAAGCAATTGACACTGCTCATAACATTGTTACTAGAACTACTCAATTTTACTCGCAAATATTGTTCTAAATTGTTTCAAAAATATTTAACAAATGCTTCTTCTTTTTTATCATTTCAATAGCATCACAAATCACTCCACTTTCATTATCCTTATGTTTTTAGTTTAGTTTTGATATTGCATTATTTATTATTTTTGTCTTCTTTAAAACTTCCTTGAACTACAAACAAAGAAAAAGAACATGGTAATGTATTATTGTATTTATTTTGTTATATTTTCAAATTGTTTGAACTAAAAAATGTTAATTTTTATTGTTAATTTAATAAATCAACTAAATTAATCAAAATTAATTCAATCCAATTAATAAGATTCAAAAAATTCAATTCACTAATCGTTTTGATTAATGGTAATTCAATTTAGCTATTAACTGAACTTACTATTTGAACACATCTAATCCCATTATATAGATAAATATATTTTTAAAATTTTATATAAATAAAAATATCCTTAAAATAATATATAATTTATTAAAATAATGATCTTTTAATAATTTAACAATTAAATTAAAACCCAATTAAAATGTAACAACAACTCCATCAAGTATAGTTACTAATAATCTTCATTCTCTATTACTACAACTTAACCTACCATGCTTTATTTATAAAATAATTGTAGCATTTGTGATAAAAATCATGATTAAATGGAAATAAACTTAGCAAATAATAATAATGAAAAAATAATTCGTTAAAATTATTAAGGGTATACGATTTTATGTTAAACTAATAAAATTGTGAATTGGTTGTGATACTAATTTTTATAAAATTTAAGTTAAAATCAATTTAAAAGGAAAGATAACATTGCCAAAAAAAAAACTATAGTAAATATAAAATTTTCCACTCCATATTATTTTATTTTCTAATAATAGATTAAATGAATTGCATTTCTTTTTAGCATTAACAAGTTGTTGTTTTAAAACTAGCATTTTAAGATGTTTTAGATGAGAAATTTTCAAATTTTAGCATTTTAAATGCATCATTTTGTTTGGATAAATATTTTAAAAATGGAAATTTTAAATTTTTCAAGTTAAAAAATATTATAAAAAGAATATTATTATAAATAAATAATATAAAATTGCAATATGGATTATTAGATTTATAAAAGGGATTAATATTTTATCTATGATGGATGCATACTTGCATAGTTCTCATGAACCATAAGCTTCTTTTTTTTTTTTTTGTAAAGTACAAAGCAAGTAGACTAGTAATATATGTTATTATGACCATCGTTTTATGAGTCCTGAGAAAGCTGCGAGTTTGGCCAAACGTTTGACCTCTACGTCATCTGGGAAGTGGACCTCAACCTCGAAGGTTCAGATTCCTTGTTGTAGGAGACGGATATCTGCGAGTAGCAGAGCCAATTTTCAGTGGACCTAAAGTTGGCCGAGAGAATACTTTCGCCCTGTCCTGTTCGGGAAGGAGATGATGCAGTTTTGGAGTTGTAGTCGCGGGAGCTGGCTAAGAATTTGACATATGAAAAGTAGTTTGTTGTGGGTTTTGGTGATATGCTGGAAAAATGTTGCGAAAGTTAAAGGATGAGGGTGGAACCAGTAATCGTCACTGCTACGCCGTATTTTGAGTTGTTGGGATTATATTTGAACGAAAGGGTAAGGTGGTGAGCGGATAGAGGGCCATCTTGTAGAGGTCTAAGGGAGCTCTGATTGTTATTTGAATTCGCCGATGGTGAAAAAATTGCCCATTCGTTACCTGGGAAACCTTTTGTCTGTAAGACCCAGTTGTACTCACAGCGATTAGCGATAGCACGATGGATTACGCCGACATGGTTCACTTATGCTTGTGAAAAACAGATTTCATGTCAATGTTTCCATATTTTACGTAGTGTAAGTATCCGCACTGTGATTGTCGATTGACTGTTCGGTTCGGAAGTCTGGTAGTCATTTATCCAAGATGCAATCCATTCACGGATATCGGATATCTGCAATGTATCGATGTGAATCGACCATGGAATACCGAACCAGATTAATTTGACCATAGAACAGAGTCAGAAATGATGATCAACCATTTCATTTTGTTCGTGGCAGACACACCATGGGTCAACCGGGATCCGTCGCTTTTGAAGTTCCTCACACACTGGTAGCAGGTTGCGGCAAATTTTCCATAGGAATTTGTAATTTATGAGGAATATTAATTCACCAGATTGCTTCCCACTTTATGTTGAAAGAGTTGGGGATAACTTCCAGGTTACTTTGTTTAGCATGAGATAAGCATCTTTCAATGAACACATACCTGAAAAGCTATGCTTCCAAACTTACATGTCATTGTCTGCTGTTAGGGAGAAGCTCCAAGAGTGAAGCTCATTGGCCTAATGGTCTCCCATTTGTTCTTGAATGAATTGAGAGTTCCACCTAATATTGACTCTGTCTTGAATGTCCGTTATCTAGACTCCTGGCAGATGTTTTGACTGATATTGTTTAAGTGTTAACCCATTGCCACAAATAGAAACATTGCGTCCCGACCAGATTTGAATATCGAGCCTTCTGAGGCATGTATCTCTTCCTTTTAGAATGCTTTTCCATATCCAAGAGTCCAAAGGTTTAGCTTGGACCTCGAGAAAGTTAGTGTTAGTGCAGTATTTTGACAAGAGTATTGCTTGAGTAAACGAATGCGGTTTTGAGAGAATATGCCAGGTCTGCTTGAATAGAAGAGCATCATCAATGAGTGTCGTTTGGTGAATGTTTAGTCCTCCTTCCTTTTTCGGCCGACATAATTGTTCCCAAGTGAACATATGTATGTTTTTTGTTGTCCGAGTCGTGGCCCAGCTAAATAATTCTGTCAACCTTGTCCGTAATAATTTTTGGGGCTTTGATGCATGAAAGAGAGTAAATTGGCGTAGATATTAGAGTAGATTGTATCAGCACCAATCTATCCCCTCGTGAGAGCATTTTGGATTTGTTTTAGTTTGTTAGTTGTTTTGCCTCATGGCATCTTATGTTTATTCAAAAAAAAAATGATGTGAAGACTTATTTAGAGTACGGTTAAAGTTCTGGTTTCTCAGTTCAAATTCTATTACATTCTTTCCCTCCTTTAAATTTTGTAATAATAAAAAATTTATAATGATAATTTTAAAATAAATAAAAATAAAAGATATTTTCATGATTTTTCCAAACTGTGTTTCTCGTGTTGGGTAGGGATTCACTTACATCGGTGTAAAACTTAAGTGGTTTTATACTCTTCCGTAATTTTTTTTATGATTAATATTTTATCAATCCAACCGTCATATTTCATTTTTCATTCATGTAGATCATGCATGTCAAGTTTGTCGTAAATTAAAATTTTGTAACTATTTGTTTTATGTGAAAAAACTTTCGATCATTAATGTGGAGTTATGCCTCGTATTTTTTAGCTTTTCTTCTCCCAGTTAAATTCTATTTTTAGTTTCCCACTTAAACTCTAATTAGTGTAGGTTATGTTAATATTATTTGACCTACAAATTTAGGCCCTTTTCCACCTTAGGAAAACAACTCATTACACATTTAGGTATTAGCTTTTACAAGTTTTCAAAGAATTTTGTGTTTGCATTTGAGGGTTCTTATTTTGGGTTTCGGGGTTTAGTTTTATCTCCATATTTTATACTATTCGTTTTTTCTGTTTTAGTGAAATTATCTTTGCCCGTGGTTTTCTATCCTCTTCGAAGGGGTTTTTCCATGTAAAATATTTGTGTTCGATCTTTTCAATCTCTTTGTTATTTTACTTGTTCGTTGCTTAAATTGAGTTTATCCCCAACAATTTGGTATCAGAGCTAGTTCAATTTTCGTAATTAACTCATTCAGAGATAGCAGCAACAAAGTTTGATATTGATAAGTTTGATGGCATCACAAATTTCAATCTGTGGCAAGTTTAGATGACGGCAATTTTGATTCAGGACAGTCTTGAGAAGGTCCTTACAGAGAAAAAGCTTGTAGACATGGATAGATCAGAATGGGATAGATTAGATAAAAAGGTTTTATCCACGATTCAATTATATCTAACAAATAATGTGTTGTAGGAGATTTTGATGGAGAGAACGGCATTCACCTTATGGAAAAGGTTAGAAACCCTTTACACGACAAAGTCTCTAGCTAACTGATTAGTGCTGAAACAGCGTTGTACACGTTCCACATGAACAAAGGTGAGCACCTTAAAGATTACATTAGCCAATTTATCACTTTTTTGAATAATTTAAAGAATGTTGAGGCTTAGATTAACGATGAAGATCAAACTATGCTATTATTATGCTCTTTACCCCATTCATACAAGTCTTTCAGGGAAACCCTGGTTTATGACAGAAATAATCTCTCATTCAAGAATATGAAGGGTCATTTGTTGAGTAAAGACAAACTCGACAATGAGTTTGGTTTGAATAGCAAGTCAAATAGGCAAGCCTTGATTTTGGTAGCATGAAGGAAGCGAGACAAGATATGTCTTTATTGTAAGAAGTTAGGTCACATCAATGTAGATTGTTACAAAATGCGAAATAACAGGGCTGTTGAAAGCAACGAAAAAGATTTAATTGGTGCTAATTTGGCCAATGACAAGGGTGATGATTTCTTGTTGGTGTCAACAAGTGAAAACTCTAAACTTACGTCCAAGTGGATCCTGGATTTGGGGTGTTCTTTCCACATGTGTTCCAATAAGGATTGGTTCTCTACATACAGTTCAATTGAAGGTGGAGTTGTGCACATGGGGAATGGTTCACCCAATAAGGTAGCTAGTATTGGTACTGTTCAGATCAGGATGTACGACGGGACATTTAGGACACTGTCAGATGTCAGGCATGTGTCTAACTTAAAGAAAAATCTCATCTCCTTGGGAATTTTGGACTTGAAGAGTTGTAGAATTAACATCGAATCAAGCGACATTAAGGTATCCAGTGGGGCTCTCATTTTGATGAAAGGTAAAAAGATTGGCAGTCTTTATGTTCTAGAAGGATAATAGTGACAGGTGAAATCGGACATCCTCGTCCGTTAAGGAGTCGAAGTCGACTCGTTTGAAGCGGAGGCAACTTGGTCATAAGAGGAAAAAATGTATGATTATTTCGTATAAGAGAGGTTCTCTTTTGGATGCTGGTTTTGAAAAGATAGGGCACTGCATTCGTGAAAATTAGACTTGGGTCAGTTTTGAATTAGCAGTGCACAAGTCGAAAACTAAAAGACTTACAACTTCTAAGCATAGTTTTGACTTAGTTAATATCCTACATAGCTCGAGATAAGCCCGTGGTGGGTTTTGGAAAAAAAAGGCATTGTGGAAATACGAGTCAATGTGGAGATTTGTGGAGTTATACCTCGTATTTTTTTATTTTTCTTCTCCCCGTTAAATTCTATTTTTAGTTCTCACTTAAACTCTAATTAATGTAGGTTATTTTAATATTATTTGACCTACAAATTTAGCCAATAAATGGGCCCTTTTTCCACCTTAGAAAAATAACCTATTACGCATTTAGGTATTAGTTTTTATAAGTTTTCAGAGAATTTTGTGTTTACGTTTGAGGGTTCTTATTTCGGGTTTCGAGGTTTAGTTTTATTTCCATCTTTTGTACTCTTCGTTTTTTCCATTTTAGTGAAATTATATTTGCCCGTGATTTTTTATCCTCTTCGGAAGGGTTTTTTTCACCTAAATTATTTGTGTTTATTTTTTCAATTTCTTCATTATTTTACTTATTCGTTGCTTAAACCGGATTTATCCCCAGCAATTAAATATATATTAATATAAACAACATTTTATATTGATATGATAGAGATATCGATCGATTCAAAATTTTACATGCATGACCAATATAAACATATTGTCAAATTCAAAGACTAGATTGATAAAATATTAATAATATAAAAAATTAAAAAATATATAAAATCACTTAAATTTTACACTAATTTAATTGAATTTCTTTCCATATTTTTATATTTATATTATAAAATTTTGGACATACCCGTTTTTATCTACCGTTTATTTATATTTTTGGAAAATACATCTACTATTTATTAAAGATAAAGAAAGGGGGGATTTGTAGACCACTAAAGTTATAGGGGAAAGTTGAGAACCTGAATCAGAGACGTGGCACGATAAGGGCTGGGGTTGTCTTTGTAGGTTAGAGTGGGTTGTCTTATCATGGATCTTTCATGTCCTCAGACAATCTAAACCTTCAAGGAATATGTAAAAACCATATTCCTAGCCCTGTTCTAAGCATTACCCCAACCCTAAACCTTCAAGGAAAACACTCCTCTGAACTATTTGATGGGTCCTTGTATTGAAGGACCTTAGAGTTAGAAGTCGGTAATTTAATGTTCTTTAGCATTTGGTTTAAATAATTGGATTAAATCGTAAATTTAGTTTAATATATAATTTTATATAAATTTTAATTTTATGTAATTTTATATATAATATTTTAATTTGATTCAATTCTCACAAATTATTAACACAATTATTGATAAAACATCATATTATGTTTATATATAGCATATATATAAAATAATTTAATGTATTTGTTTATTTAAATGTGTATAATTGAATCAAAATAAAATTTTTATTTATATATTTAAACCACATTCAAAGTTTCACGTATATAATCGTACCAAATCAAAGTTTATGTATGATTTTGAGATTTGTCCTTGTATAATTTTATCTCTTTAAATTCATAAAGGTTAAATTGGTAATTTTAACCAAATATGAACATTTGAAAGTGGAATCAGCACTATTATTTAGGTGGTGTAACACTTGAATATCATACAGTAGTATAGAACTTCAAGATAGGAAGCCCAATTTTTCGGCCTAAAGTAGTAATAGTGATTTGTGGGGATGGGATGATGGGCCTGCTGGGCAGTAAGTGAGCATAGGAGGAGGAAATTTCAATAGTACCCCGAGAGAGCGAGGGAGGGAGCAGTGGATATGGCAGAGGAAGCAGAAGTGGATAAAACAACTCCTCATATTAACCATTCTTTTTAGTCCGTCCATTTCACAAACCCTCATCCTCAAAGCCACAGAGGAATAAGATAACACAAACCCAAATCTCTTTTACCTTCTCTTCTTCATTTTCCAAAGCCAAAGGCCAAAACCCTCCTTTCCTCTCCTCTCCTCTACAAGGAAATGGCAATTTCATCAACAGCAGCAGCCACTGCCGCTTCTTCTAAGCTTAGATACCCACACGCCTCCCCTTTCCCAACTCACTCCTCAACCACCACCTCTGCCTTTTTCTCCTCAATTCCCTCTAAACTAACCCCTACCCACCTCTCCTCTTCCTTCCTCCCTCCTTTCCTCACTACCGTCGCCACCACTTCCGTATTCCCTCGCCGTCGCGGTTCTTTCACCGTCAAAGCTGCCCGTGGCAAATTCGAACGCAAAAAGCCCCACGTCAACATCGGCACCATCGGCCATGTCGACCACGGCAAAACCACCTTAACTGCCGCTCTAACTATGGCCTTAGCCTCCATGGGTAACAGTGCCCCAAAAAAGTACGACGAAATTGATGCCGCCCCTGAAGAGCGTGCCCGTGGTATCACCATTAACACCGCCACCGTTGAATACGAAACCGAGAATCGCCATTACGCCCACGTCGACTGCCCAGGGCACGCTGATTATGTCAAAAACATGATTACCGGAGCTGCCCAAATGGACGGTGCTATCTTGGTTGTTTCCGGAGCCGACGGACCCATGCCCCAGACTAAAGAACATATCTTGTTGGCTAAACAGGTCGGTGTCCCTAACGTGGTTGTGTTTTTGAACAAACAAGACCAGGTAGATGATGAAGAGCTTTTGCAATTAGTCGAATTGGAGGTGCGTGAATTGCTTTCTAGTTACGAATTTCCCGGTGATGATGTCCCTATTATTTCTGGCTCCGCACTTTTAGCTTTAGAAGCTTTGATGGCTAAGCCCAGTATTCCTAGGGGTGAAAACCAATGGGTGGATAAGATTTATGAACTTATGGATGCTGTTGATAGTTACATTCCTGTTCCTCAAAGACAAACAGATTTGCCTTTCTTGTTAGCTGTTGAGGATGTGTTTTCCATCACGGGTCGTGGTACTGTTGCCACTGGTCGTATCGAGAGAGGTACTGTTAAGGTTGGAGAGACTGTTGACATTGTTGGATTGAAGGATACAAGGAACGTCACAGTTACTGGTGTGGAAATGTTTCAAAAGACATTAGATGACGCCATGGCTGGTGATAATGTTGGGTTGTTACTTAGAGGTGTTCAAAAGGCCGATATTCAGAGAGGGATGGTTTTGGCTAAACCAGGGACAATCACTCCCCATACCAAGTTCAGCGCCATTGTCTATGTGTTGAAGAAGGAAGAGGGTGGCAGACATTCTCCCTTCTTCGCAGGTTATAGGCCTCAGTTCTACATGAGGACCACTGATGTCACTGGAAGGGTGGCTTCCATTATGAATGATAAGGATGAGGAGTCTAAGATGGTTATGCCTGGTGACCGTGTAAAGATGGTAGTTGAGCTTATCATGCCTGTGGCTTGTGAGCAAGGGATGCGGTTTGCTATCAGAGAAGGAGGGAAGACGGTTGGAGCCGGGGTTATTCAGTCTATTATTGAGTGATCTTAGGATACTTTGGCGTTGCAGGATATGTTATTTGCTGTTGCAGTGATGTCAAAGAACCTTCATATGCGAAATGTCAAGGTCATGCAATTAGTTTCGTCACCATTTATAGATCCTCTTTGATTCCAATGTCATATTTTGGAGTTTTGTATTTCTTTTGCTTCAGACTCATGTCTAATCTAGTTGGATTGGTAATATTCATGTCACAATTCGATATGATTTTATTTCTCTGTTGCTTTTGCTGTTATTGCTAATTCTTAATCATACCTTTTGCTTGCTCTAGAACATTTGATGTTCCTCCTATGGTTTACCTACCGTAGTCCCCTCGAGGAATTCATTTAATCTTCTAGGTTGTTCTTGTCTATTGTCCATGACAAGCATATATTCATATATACATGTTATTCTTTTAGTCGGTGTTCAGCAAGCTTTGCTCCATCTCCAGCTTGGGGCATGTAGCAAAGTACATTATTCACATTCTTTCCGGCCATGATCTGTTACATTATTCACATTCTGGCAGAGATCTGTTTGTTTGTAAATTTTGTGGTTTTATGGATTAAAATGGATATACAAAGGCATAACAGGCTGATGGCATCAAAACACGGGTGGAGAATAAAGAAAAATAAATAAAACAAGACAAATCTCAGCTTAATTATGAAACAGAGTTTGTAACACTCGGTATACAGTGACTTCATATATGTATATATATAGTAAATTCTACTCTAGACCTTAATACAGGCATGCATTACCTTTTGATGAATATAGATGTTTATACTAAGCTCAGAAGATGGTGACATGACTACCTCTTGAACAAATGTTGCTCTCTGCCATTCGTTTGCATGTAGTACCCTTCCAAATGAGAAAACCATAGAACCGAAAATGTCTGTACTTATACATCAGAAATAAAATAAAATAAAATAAAAAAACCCCAAAGAATCGGAAATCAAAATTTGAGACTATCCTAGACTATCCTATACAGAAGCTGACAAGCTGAGAGCAAAATTTTCATTTTCGTTTTCATACATGAAGACAATGATTTGAGTTAAGATAAATCATGATTCTAGTAATGTTCAATAACCATCAAAGGAAGTTCTCGGCATCCTTCATGCCTTTGAACTCCTCTGGTGTCAGCAATCAACTTGTAGTTTGAAATCATCAACACGCCACCTCTCTTTGTTGTCTTTACGCTCAAAAGTTCACTCTTGAGCTTCTTAATCTCGCCACACATCACTTCCACCTACGCCTCGAGGGCCTTGTTCTTCCAAGCAAGATCACCTAAGGTTTCCCTCATATCCTCTTGTAGCTCCTCTAAGCTCATCTCGAGACTCCATCATTGTTGAACTTGATCTCCTTAAGAGAATCCTCGGTATCCTCCACCCACAGGTTTCCCTCATATCCTCTTGTAGCTCCTCTAAGCTCATCTCGAGACTCCATCATTGTTGAACTTGATCTCCTTAAGAGAATCCTCGGTATCCTCCACCCACATAAGGACATCACTCATAGTAGACTCGACCTTGGCCATCTGGGTCTCAATGATCTTCACAAAGTCCTTCGAGCTTCCTTTCTTGCCCTTCGCAGCACCTTGGCTCTCCACCACATCATCCTCTTGCTTGTTCACCTTCTCGAACTTGGTCACCATCATTCACTACCACGGGACTAAACGCAAGCTTTAATTCCACTTGTCACGAGCCAACTCTGTTCGTGTGTGGTCTTAGGCTCAGTTCCAACAACAAGAAGCCTGAGTTAGCCTTCAATCCTTGCTTGGGAAAGGCTTTGGCACACTTAGCCTAGACAAGTATGTTTCGGTATACTATTTCAAATTAATCTATTTTTAATGTAATGAATATATGTATATAAAAATATTTACAATTACCAAAATATTAAATAAATTTTAAATAAAAATATTCATCAATAAACTCCACAAATAAAAATACATGATTCGATAAATCCACAAGTAATAAGAAAAAAAGAAGTTGAACAGTGAGGGGAGATTTTTTTTATAAAAGAAGTTAAAAGGGTAGTGGGGATTTTTTCTTTGATAATGGGTTGAGTGAGTTTTTTCTTATTATATTTTAGATTTTATATTTTAAATGTGAAAGTATGTCCCAAAAAAAAAATTGAAGTTTACAATGTTAGACATTACTTTTCACTGTAATCGTTTTTTTATTGGTTGTTACATTCCAATTAAGTTATTAGCATAATAGTGAATAGTTAAAAAAATTCATACTTTTTAACATTATTCATGCATCGGCTGGTGCACCATGTTCCAATCAGTGTGACTGAAATGAGTCAATGTGATTGGTACAGATCGAAATTTTCACCAGTGTGAAAAATGGTATTGTTTGTTCTGCTTTAATACTAGAACAGTGTGCACCAATCGATACAACCAGAAATGGTGCAAAACCAGCCACTATGAGCCAAACTCCTATAAATTCGATGTGTTAATTTTTATTGAGCTTTCTTTGGTTCAATTTTAAATAACAATTCATCCATGTTAGTGTTTATTAAGCCTACCATCTCTAAAACCAAATTGGAATCCAATTTAGTTCCAAGGTTAAACTAAAAATTCAAACTGGTCCAAAATCTTACACAAAACTAGTTTTCAGAAAATTTGAAGAATACACTGTGAAATTCGAGTCAAGGGACCAGGAAAAAATTAGCTATTTATAGTGCAATTTACTTAAAGTTGATTAAAAAAACCAAATTTATATATTTTCTTTTGACGCCCCTCTTCATGAATGTAAAGATTATTTTTCTCTTTGCTTTTTCTCTTATCGCACATTTAGAAGACTTGGGAAAATTTCTCTTGTTATTCTTTTTCAAGTTTTTCAACATTTTTGTTTAGACATTAAAAATAAAAATATGGATTCGTATGATCAAATAGTTAGCACTATGTTAGCAAAGTGAATCTTAACCTTACAAAAGTTATTTTATGCCCGATGCAGATAACTGTTAGACTTATTGTTTAAACGGCTACAAGTTTTCAACAACCAAACTTAATGTTGATATAAAACAAAGGAAATTGATTTTTAATCAATGTTATTATATGTTTTTACTTGATAACTGATAAATCCAACCAAACAAATTCCACATAGAATCCAAATGATATATGTTTTATTTCTTCTGTTGTGCATGCTTATAATTTGTTTAATTTCTATTTTACAAACTTATAATCAGATTCTAACATAAGATTGCACAGAAGCATGAAAATCCATTTGTTTTTCAAGCCAAATAGTTTGTGTAACCTTTTAGGATCATTTTGTCATGAATAACACCCTTAACTTATATTTTATTTGTGCTTTGCAACCTTATCATTATTATAACATTTTGTACCAATGCCTTAATAATCTAATTGCTTGTTTGAGTTAAATGCATAATTGCTAGGTTTTTACTTTTGTTATGCTTGAATACAAAACAAACATGATTTCTAATCAATCCTCTGCATCTTGTGTACGACTCTATCCCATAACCTATAATCTCATCACACGCGAGGATTTAAAGTCAAGATAGACAAGGCATCAGTGGCAGTGGGTATCGCCAAAGATTTAACATTTTCAGCATAAGAACCATCCATTTTACACCAGTACAAAACTCCATTACTTCAGTCGGGCAGTTCGGAACGCTCCCTCCGGGCTGTGTCTATCATTGTGTTCAACAACTTGTTAGGGTCACAACAATACGGGTTATCAAGTTCTGCATGCGCCAAAAATGGTAGTTTTCTCAATGTTCTTCCACTCAATCCCTGTAAACAAACAAACACTAATTATTTCACCAAAAGCCTTGCTAGATTCAATGTGCTCTCAGTCGGGGCTTCGGTTTCTAACCTCACATGCTTCAGCAGCCTCTGCTAATTGCTTACACAGATGAAATGTTGTTTGAGCTTCCTGAATCTCATGCATATTCAATTTCTCTTTCAAAGTAACATAGTCTGAAAGGATGTATTGGCTTGAACCCTAAAGAAATCCATAGTTGACTTGGGCATTAAGTAAAGAGATGAAACCATGGTGGTCTTAAGCATTGTTCTGCATCCTTACCTGGATATTTGATATTATTCCTGTTCGAATAAGTTCCTGCAAGCAGGATCTTAAAATTTCATAACGAGCTTGAAGAGTTGGAGGGCCCACATATGCTTTGATATCAGCTCGGTCAACAAAAGCGATATCTGCAATACTATCAGTAAATTTACATATTCCAATTCCCAACAATGAGGATTTTTCACAGAAAAGTGACATTTATAACTACAAAAATAGTAACAAGATGCAGAAATGTAAAATATCCCTCAATACATTATATAAGAGGACTATCTGAGGCTCAATCAGCATCATTACTATTGCAACAATTAGGAGGACGTGGGTTTGAGAGCGCTTAAGCACAACTTTTTCTCTGATTTAAGAAAGGAGAGAGGCTATGGGTAGCAGTAGGCTTTGCATTAGAAAAAAAGAAAGACTATCTGATAAAAGTTTCTAACAGTTAGAAGATTCCAATACTAATCCAAAAGGAGAAAATGACCAAATTACCATGCGAACTTGCAGAGTTCAAGTAAATACAACACTTTCAGTATAAGGAACCAATATGAAATAGATTATAGGCTTACCAATAGCAGCAGTTATATTGGATGTGGTCAAAATTATAACATTGGGAGATGATTTCAGCTTATCCATCTGAGTTAATAGCGCGTTTACAACCTGAGGTACATTTTCAAGTTGTATTAGGTGTAAAGTTGAGTTAAATATACTCACTCACATAAAGATGTGCATTTAAGAAAGAATTTACGAAGTAGTCTAATGCTGCACAAAACCATACCCGAATGGAATCTGAAGGCTCAGAACCAGACAAAGCAGCCTTTCTAGCAGCAGCAAGACTTTCAACTTCATCTGCAGTAACATCATTACATCTAAAGAATCATAAGCTAAAAAGACCAGAAATGAACAAAACCCTCAGTAATAAAAGACTCACCAATTAGAACAAATACTAGATTGTTTTCTTCTTCTATCATTTCTTGAATTTTTTGGAAAAGCTTTGCAACCTATAAGACCGGGGTAAAGAATGTAAACTACATATCATTAACATCCAGGAGTTCATTATATTTCTGTCATAAGTTCAACAAATTGATACAGGGACATACCAATTTGCCACTCTCAGAGAACCATTTACTAAACAAAGAATGTGCATTAACTTCAATCAATTGGCATTGTGGATATCTGAGAAAAGAATGGCAACCCGAAAACAAAATAAGGTTAAAACCAATCATCTGACAAGATAAGTATAGGACCTTAAAGAGATAAATGCATCAGACAATGAAATTAACAAAAAACCTGGAGCTGAATCTAATGGATAGCTTTTGTGCCAGCGCTTTACATAGAGATGTCTTTCCAGTCCCTGGGGGACCATGTAAAAGAATAATGCTGCAAAAAATAATAAAATAAATTCATCAATCAGAGTTCTTGTTGGTACTATTATCAATGCCTATAATCAACTGTACTTTCCTATCATTATCTAGATGACAGGAAAATGGAGAAAGTATCAGAGAAAGAAACTAAAATATCAACTTCTGAAAATTTTGAACCAATGACCATATGAAGCCTTGCTTCATATAATTTCAAGAAGTAGCCCTCAGGGCAATGTCATGCAACAGGGGACTGCCAAATTGCTTGAAGAAAATTTGGGAAGTTGGAAAGTAAGCATGTAAATGCGCATATGTGTCTAGGATCCCTACAGAGCTTTGCATCATCAAGATTGCAGAACCACGATGTTACAGTTGCCTTTTGTAGGCAAGACAAGAAGACAAATAAGTTTATTTTAGTACCTTATACTTTATATATAATATTTAAAGCCAAATCCTCTAATAAAAATGAAACATATCTTATGTGGATGATCTAAAATTTTGACATGTGAACTGCTTAAAATTCCTCCATGTGTCATATCATATATCTAATATTTTATGATTTTTTCCTTTAAAAATTTAAATTACATCAATTATATGAAAATTATTTTATGATATTAATTTCACCTAACATAGACGGCATATTAATAATTGTCAAAATTAAGCATTTACATGATAGTATTGATAATAATCAAGTAGATTAGTTTACACAATCATTTGTAAAAGTACAAATTAAGCATTTATTGTTAAGCCTAACAGATAATAGTCAAAACTTCATAATAGTAATTGTAAACTTATTATTAAGCATAATGTATTATTTAACTTCACCTAATTATTAAAACTCTAATAATCATGTTAGATAGGTTAAAATTTTCTATTAGTTCCTATACTATGCATAAATTATAGATTTAGTTCTAATTTAATTTGATCTTTTTAGTCCCTGTACTTTTCTAATTTTAAAATTTCAATTTCAATACTAACAAAATGGTAACTATTAAATTCATTAAATTAAGTTTTCCTATTTCCAAAATCTAATATATAAACTTACTATCACATGTGTAATGCCATATTAGCTCACAATAATTCATTAAGTTAAATTTCAATAATATCATTCTATATTTACATAATCTACGAATAAAAGATAAAGTTATATTTTAATTTTTAAATTTAATTTCATCTTGATTATAAATATCATTATTTGAAATAATATTGTGTTACCAAATTTATAATTGATTATGCACAGATTTGAAAATAATTTAATTCAAAATAAAGAGGTTTAAAATACTCTTCCTAAGAGTCTAAGGTTAAGAGCTTTTTTCAACAAGTTCTAAGTTTAGGAGCTCCCTCGACGAGTTCCATGTATTATTATAGGTTCATGTGGTAGAAATTGCAACAAGAGAAAGGCTCCATCAATCGAAGTAGATTTTCAAGTGAATCGCTTGATGACTTGATCCATAACCCTTTAACATAACTTGACATCAGATACAGACACTTATGCAATTCTAATGCTAAAGAAGAGAGGGCTTTGTTCGAAGAAAGAGCGGTAAAAGCAAAGTCACAAATGGCAGTAAACATTGCATAAATCAAGTCTAAATTGGAAAATCAGTTGCAACAACTGTTGCTACAATTACAGGAACTTTTTGTTGGTTTTAACCGAAACCATGAAAGAGGCACAATGGGGGTACAAGTAGCAGTAACCATTATAGAACAAGTAATCGAATGGAACTGCAGACAGGGTTTGGAGTAGTGCCGTGGTACACAAAGCGTGTTCCAACCTTTGATGGATCAGAGGACCCGTTTATTTGGTTACACTAATGTGAGAATTTCTTTTCTAATCAACAGAAAGTGAAAATAGACAATGTTACTTTTGGCAGCTTCACATGTTGGGTGAGGTGCAATTATGGTACTATCAGATGGAGCAAGAGGAACCAAATCTCACATGGGAGGCATTCAAGGTATTCAAGGGGAACCGATCTTACCTGGGATTGCAAATCCCAAGTTTGTCTATGAAGAGCAGATCTAATTGTATTAGTGTCTATAGTTGATTTCTTCTGTGTAATACTAATCGATAGGGCCTCATTGGTAAGTGCTACAAGATCTCGTGCATTGGAACCCACGGTTATGGACCTGAATCCATTAGTATGGAACATTTTCTTTTCCAAGTGAAATCCCCTAGTATATGAAAGAGTGAAAAAGTGTTTTCGTTGTTGTGGAATAAGAAGCCTTCGTATCTTAATACATGTATTTAATTCACTCAGGGCTACTAAAGTGGGATCCACTTTTTGGGCTCCTAGGATAGGTGAACTAATTAACTTGAAATTTGTTTGAAGGAGAAAGATGAAGGGATAATAAAAATAATTTAATCAAAAAATAATTAAATAATATTTTAATAATATATATTTTTCTTTTTAACAAAAAATTATTTTAATAAAATTATTTTATGAAAATAAAAATCAAGACACATGGCATGATTTAATTGGCTAGAGATCTTTTTTAACAACTGTGAAGTTTTGGACTAACAATTATAACCAAGAAATACTTTAGGTATCAAAATGGGCCAAAATAGGTTTAGGTACCAAAATAGGAAAGCGGGTATATTTCAGGGGTCAAACCATTAATTAAGCCTATTCCTAATTCGAATAATTTATTTTAGCAAGGATCTTATGCATTAAACGCCTTTAATTTTAGTTTCCTATATCAAAGAATAAACCCTATGTAACCTTTATTTAAGAGAGATCACTCTAGGATATAAAACAATTTATCCAAATTACAAAGTTTTAAGATTCTCTCTTCCTAACGAGTCAAAGGTTAGGACGAGTTCTAAGGTTATGAGCTCCCTTCAACAAGTTCCATATGTTATCAATCATAAGTTCTTCTCAAAATAGAAATCGCAACAAGTGAAATGCTCACTCAATCAAAGCAGACTTTCAAGTGACTAGCTCCGTGATTTGATCCATAACCCATGAATTTAACACACAACAAAGTGGATTTATCAAGAACATGTAATTATGCATGAAGCTGAAAGATAGACAAGTGATACATTCTAAAGCCCAATTCAAATTTTAGTATTGGGGGTCAAACTAGGACAACCCCAACTGGAACAATCTAACCAGTTGACTCATTACTAAATAGGGACCATGGTACTAGCTTTGAAAGAGAAAAATGATACTTCCTCTTTTCTTTCATTTTTTTTGGCATAAAATGATACTAGTTTGTTGAAACTTTTCTAAGTCATGAGGAGGTTCCATACCGGTTCCATGACACAAGGAAAGGATCAACACCTTTTTCAGTAAAAAGCAATGCACTGGCTGCATAACGCAATAACCGCTGCTTTAGGCCAGATTCATATATTAAGCTGCAAAATCAAGTTCTAGCATCATTATAAAAACTAATTCAATCCTTCAAGAAAAACAGATGCTGCAGACAAACCTTTCCCACATGCCGTCAAATTCCTTAGCTGGTAGGATCCATTCATTGAAGCTGGACAACTGGCCATCCCCAGTCAATTCCTCACACGGTCCCTCCTCACTAAGCTGACAAGTCAACAATCATATCCATTCAACTTTAAACAAACATAAAGTAAGTATAAACTGAAGAGTTGGTCACACAATTTGAAATTTCTTCCGGCCAAGCAAACACCGTATCAACATCCTACTGTTACAAACTAAAGCAGACGTTCCATTTGAAATGTGGTTCAATTTCTAACAAAATTGAACAGCCATTACTAAGCCAAGTTGTTGGGAAAAATGTGCTAATCATAATAACAAAAATATAACCACCTGTTAATCTTACTAAGATTAGAGTAGCGTTGTACCTGAAAGACATGAACAATGGGTTTCACTTGCCAGAACAAAAGAATATCATGGTTTTTCACCCATTCATCTACAAAACCAACAATTTGAACAAGATGAGTACATTATAATCCCCCCTCCTCTCTACAAAAATAATTCAACTCTTGAACAAAAATAAGATAATCAATTATCAAACTAAATGCCTCAAATTTAACAATAAAATCTGTCAAAAATATACATTTCCTTACTTTCCTCATTCCTCACTTTCACTAAAGACTTCAAACGCAAAAAGATAGCAAAAGACAACAGAGGAAGTAAAATATACCTGTATCACATATACAGATTCTGTGTACATTTTCCATGAGAAATGGATCATCATTAGGCACAGGAATGGGACCATCAACGTAGCTCAGGCTTCTCTTTTCAAGCATTCTAATTGCGAAACAGAAAAGCTTAATATCAGCATTTCAGTTAAAAACCCCCAAAACTAACCCTAATCTCTTTAAAATTAGCATATTCTTAAAGCATAAGAATCAAACAACAGTCACCAGTCAAATATTTTTAAATAAATAAAAGAAAATCATTTAACTTCTTACTGTTCAACGGCTTTTTGGACATCGTCAGGGCGAGCTGTGCTTGAAGGTTTTAAGCAAACTTCAACTGACAATAAAAGAACAGATGCAAACATAAATCAGATAAAAAAAAGGAATCAAATTTGTGAAAAGAGTGAGACTGAGGAATCACCGGAAACTTGAAATTTTTCATGAGGCACGTTAGAAGGCGATGCCGGGGGTGGTGCTAAAGGGACGCCGTTTTGGTCGGAGATCTTGACGCCCTCGAGGTTTGGAACGGAAATATCCATTGGAGAGCTCATCTTTCTTTTTGTTTCGGTGATTAAGAGACTATGGATTATAATGTGAATAGCATTGCAGAGAATCTGAACAAAGATCGGGTTTTTGAGGGTTAAATCAGAAACACTGGATAGGTTGGAAAGAAAATTGAAATGGGCGGGAAAAAAAGAGGCTGACAAAATAGAATGGTATGGTGCTCACTCGAATTTCTTTCCTTTCAGCGGTGCCTTTTTTTTTTTTTTTTAAAGCCTACTTCTAAAATTTGTAAGTGGATATCAAAATTTCTAGGATTTCTTTTTCGGGATATTATGGAAACAAAATTAATTATTGAAATAATATGAAAACTTTTAATTATTCGAATAAATATTAATATAATGGTTAATGATTTGAGGTGATGATGATACATAAATTTGATCAGACATGATAACATCGTAAACTAAATCATGAGTCGTGATACTGATTTAGGATTTCATACTGAGGTGAATTTAGGGGGACTGGTAGGAGCCCTGGCTCCCCTAAAATGTAAAATTATTATTTAAGTCTTTAATTTTTTTTAAAATTTTAAATTAATATATATAAAATTACACTTTGACCCCTTAAAATTATAAAATTTCGATTTAATCCTTTAAAATTTATAAAGATATAAACTATAAAAAAATTAAAATTTTATTCGACCCCCTAAAAATTTGTTCTAGCGTCGCCCCTGTTCTCATGCACATTCCAAATATTATTACTGAAAAAAAAGTGTACAATGACTGAATGAAAATTTTCCATTTTTTTTTCCCTTTCACTTCCCACTTAATTTGGCCCGTTAGCTTTTTCGTTTTTTGTTTATTCTTTTTTTAATTGACTATAACAACTAAGGGTGAGTTTAGATGGGTGATTGGGTGCGGTGCGGTGCGTTTAGTTTACTTTTAGTCTCACGCTACAATATCGCTACAGTGTCTAATCTCACTGCCACCACTGTTTTTACACTAACCGCAAGTAAACGCACTGCCCATCCAAACTCACCCTAAATGTAGGGCTTGAAAAATAAATAACTCCTTTTATTTTAAAATTTAAAAAACAATTAACCTATAAAAAGGAAATTTAAAAAGAAAGATTTGTCCATGTAAATAAAGAAATAAAAAATTGGAAACAATGAACCCTAACTCCATTTACCCTTTTTGTTTTTTTGTAGTTCCGTTTGCTAAATCTAAACCCAATAAACTTTAATCTCAAAACACTTTGAAACCTAAAATTAATGGAAACCTCTTCTTCTATTAATTTATGAATACATGCCATGTTTTTTTTTTATAAAATTTAAGAAATTAGGCCTACTATAGGCATTTTTTTGAGAAAAAGTAAAGACGCGTCTTATAAGATACATTTTCACTGAAAATTGATAATTTAGCTTATTTGGTCCGATGGTTAAATATTAGTATTTTTATCCTTGAGTCTCGAATTTGATCCCTTTCCTGCTCACATTTATATTTTTATTTCATGTTATTTAAAACTTTTTTCATTTTTAATTAATATTTTTAACTAATCAACTTTTTGGTTAGATGGTTAGATAATTAAAATTTCATCATTAAGTAAGTTCAATTTCTCTAATAAGCATTTTAATATGTATTTTTTATTTTAGGGTGTTTCAAGTTTTTTATTTTAAGTGATGTTTATAATTATGTATTTTAATTTTACGGTGTTTCAATTTGTTTTAATTACACCATAAAATAAAAATACATATTAAAATGCTTATTAGAGAAAATAAACTTGGGACTTAAGAATAAAATCACAATTATTTAACCAACTAACCAAAGAAGCTAAATTATCAATTTTAATAAAACGTACATTGTAGTTTAAGTTTTATTTTCTCTCCAAAACAACTTATACTAATAAATATAAAAAGCCTTTTTTTTTAAAATAAGTGTAACACCCCTTAACCCTAAACCGTCGTCAAAACAGTGTTACGGAGCATTACCGGATATATCAGATAACTTATAACTAGTTCACAATTAAATAACAGATATAGCATATTTGTATCAAATATGTCATATTAGCTCCATTTCATACTTATAACCAATTTAAACATCATTCTACAACCACAATCACAAAAACTCTTATACTTAATGTATACATCACTTGGGTATATACATCACTTAGGTACATGCCACGATATCAAAAGAAATGTACATCACTAAAATTTCTCTAGGTCGGGATTACTCTGGATGCTGGATCGAACACTAGTTTTCTATTAACCTGCGCACGAAAACAACCGTACGTTGAGTATGGGAATACTCAATGGTATCACCATAATTCAAATTAATAACATTAATCGATAAATTATATACATTTAATTTATGTCTACAATTATTCATTAATTATCTCATACTTTAAATCAACTTGATCATTAATAACATTAAGCAATATTTCAGTCTTATATTTAATTATACTTATATCTTATTTCACTATCTCAATTCCATTGGATTTTTCAACATCTCATTCTAATAACTCATTCCAATTCATACAAATTCAATCAATTTATCAACTCATTCATTATCATTTCTATTTATATTCAATTTATACTTTAAATCTTTTAATAATCAAATTAAACTGTCGAAATCACCTTTTTGAAAACAAAAATTTAGTTCTCGACTTTAAAAATAAAAATTGGAGTCGCCACCGATCCTTTATTGAGGTGTGATCAGCTCACTTTAAAACATATTTTGGTCTACGAAATTTGAGAAAACAGGTTCGGGAGTCAGTTACGCACGAGGAAGGGTTAGCACCCTCGTGACGCCCAAAATCGGTACCAAATTGATTGTTTAATGTCTTAGTGTCGAAATTTTTTTTTTAAAATAAGCTTGAATGATGAAATTTACAAAAGGATAACAAATTGTTCAAGTCATGTAATGAAATCGAGTCCCAATACGTTAGGGTACAATTCCTCATAATCCTCGAACTTTGAATATCACTTTTTATTTTATGCGAAAATCTTCATTTCGAGAAGGTAACATGCCACACCCAATACGTTAGGGCACGACAAATTAAGTTCCCAAAAATAATTTTTGGTGCTCGTGTATTTAAAATAAAGAATATCCTCGGTAATTTGAAATCAGCAAAGAAAATCGGAACCCAATACGTTAGGGCTCAATTTTCCTCGAAAATCCCAAAACCTTGAATATTGTTTTTTATTCACAAAAACTCATGAATTGAGAAAATTTGATTTTAAGGCTTTGATAAAACCAAAAAAAAAAAATTCTAAAAGGTATGTTGAAAACCTCAATGTACAATTATGAGGCAGATACTTTAATTTAAAGCATATATGAATAAATATCTACAAATATATATACAAGTAGGTATAATATACAAATAAATTTACAAATATGCGTACGCATATATTTAATGCATACATATAAGTGTACATATAAAAGACAAAATTTAGTAATCTCTAAAAGCGTGTATGTGAGCAAGAATAAGAAAAATGCCTATGTATGTATTTAAAAATCGTGGAAAAAAGGTATGTATATGTGCATATGTTTTGCGAAATAAAATGTATAAGTATATATATTTATTATAAAAATGTGTATTTTGAAAAACATGTGTATTTTAAGACGTGTATGTGTACATATACATATATTTGTAAAAATGTCTATGAAGGATAATAAATAAAAATACGTATGTACATATTTTCAAAAAAAAGGAGGGAAAAAATCATTATAAGAGTATATATAGAAACTAGGGAATGAAATTGAAAATTAAAACATGTGAAAAAAATATATTTATATATATATATATATATATATATATATATATATATATATAAACGTATACTATAAAAACGTATGTACATTATACAAAAACTATGCGCATATATATATGTATAGGAAGTAATGAAAATAAAATAGAAATTAAAAAACAGTATAAAATATATACAAGTACATATACTAAAACACATGCGTGCTTAGGAACATAGAAATAATATTAATAAAAAATAAATAAATGGTATAATGATAATAACATAAAAAGACGAGAAAAAAAAAACAAAATAGCTTGAAATGGACTAAATTGAACCAAAACGAAAAAATGAGGTAAATTTAGAATGAATTAAAAAGGCTAGACCAACTTGAATGCGCGGATAACAGTGGAGGACCAAAAGGGAAATTATTCCCTCCTTCCAAAACGCTGCTCAACATTGGACCAAATTGAAACAAAAATAAAATATGCGGCTAATTTAAAAAAAACAAAATGAGTTTAATTGAAGTGCGTTGCAAGAGGGAGGGACTAAATGAACAAATATCCCCTCTAGGCCAGATTTGCGCAAGTCATACCACCTAAACGGCGCCGTTTTGCTTATAGAATTAAAACCCAAAATTTTCTTTCAAAAGAACATCTCTGTTTCAGCTTTTTTTTTTATTTTAAAACAATAAACAGAGGGGGGGAAATTTTTTTTGCTAGGGTTTTCAACCCTAGCCTTCATGACGCCGCCGTCGACTACCATGGAACCACTGCGAACGGTGTTCGGCTCCAGTGCTCGAAATCAGGTAAGCACCCTTTTATTTTTTATTTTCTTTTGTAAAAAAATGGAAATCGAAAAAGAAAATGGAGAAAATCACCTAAAAAAAATGCTTGTGTATTGCTTTTTGATTTTTTTACAGGTTTTTTCTTGCTGATTTTCCTATCTATTTTTCTATTTTTTCACTGAAGAAAACCCCCCCTTTTACACGGATTAAAATTGGCCTTTAAATAGTCGAGAAAAGAAAACCCGAATCAAAAGAAATCCTCTCTATTTTTTTGTTAGCAACATCTTTGCTATTCTGTTTGTGTTTGTTGTTGTAGGTTCAACGTGCGGGAAGCGCGCTGACGCAAGACGGGAGCAAAGAAAGCGACAAAGTGAGGCGACAGCGCGACTTATGGGAGCGATTCTGGCGCCTTGACTTCTTTGTAATGAGGCGAGAAGTGACCCTAGGGTTTCTTTGATAGTTTGGGTCGATGGGGTTTTTGGGCTTAGCAAAATTGGGCTGAAACATTTGGATTTTTTTTGTTTGTTTTTCCTTTAACGGGCCGGGTACATTTGGGCTTGTATATAAACATTTAAACTAATATGTTTCAATAATAATAAAAATAATAATAATAACTAATTTTATAAAATTGTATTCAAATTAACTCATACACTATTTCTTAATTCAATTTATACCATTAATCTTTCAATAAACATTTCATATATTAAATCAACTTGTTTCAACAACAATAATAATAATAACTATCTTTCAATTCGATTCGTTCATTTTTAATCAATTTACACTTATAATCTTTTAACACTCAATTTATACATTAAATCCATAAATAAATTTCAATAACTTGTATTCAATTAAATTCACATATTATTTCACTATTTCAAATCATTTTATTTTCACTTCTCATTTCTCAACAATAGCTATTTCAGTTTGCTTTTCTTTACTAATATTTTTACATCATCTCATACTACCAAAACCATTTCATGAACTATATCATTATCTATTTCTTGAACCCAAGGTTCATACATTTCATTTTCTATATATCAATTTAATTTCTCTTTTCGATTCATATTCAAGATCATTCAATAAAATTTATATTATCAAAATTATTCATTTACCCCTATTAACTTGACTCGGACTCGGCGGATACACGGATTCCAACCAACACACCAGTACGGCACATTGTGCCTAAAACGGTACATAGTACCTAAACGATGAATCGAGAACGATAGCAAAGGATGTGATAATGATAACATTAATGTGATTTCAACACACAAAGTGTGAATGAATAAGAATGATAATAAAGATTCGACACACAAAGTGCCGAATCGATATGATAATGATGAGTCGGCACATAAGTGCATGATCAGTAAGCCGGCAAAAACCCGTACTCTTCCATATCCTATGGCATGCCAACTATATCCGACTAGCCCGACTAGTTAATAGGGTATTTAATTCACTTTCCAGTACAATTTCCATCTTAGTTCAGTATCAATTATAATTCCTTATTTCAATCAGTTTCACAGTATTGTAGTAATTCATTACTTCAGTAATTTCACAGATCAATGCAGTACACATAACAATATTCAGTATTCCATAATTCAGTTCAGTATCAGTCTCAATTTCAATACCCAATCATATCATTAGTAATTTCCATTCAATTCACATACAATTCAATATCATTTAATTCAATATCAATATTCACCTTATTTCTATTTACTAAACATATTATTCAAAATTCAACAATTGCTATTAATAAATTCAATATCAATACATATTTATCATTCAATTCAATCATGATACTTAACTCAATTTGCTTATCATGTATATTAATTTAAATTTTAACAATTAATAATTAAATTCGAATTATAGTAATACTAACCGAAATTTTCTCGAATCACTCATTGTCTACCTTCTCCTTTCCTTTCTTGGACAATGACTCTTGCACGACATTAGCTACGTAATTAAACAATTAAAAATCATTAATACACAATTTCATCAAAATATTTCCATTTATACCTAAACTTTACCTAAAATCTAATTTAATCCCTTATCAATACTAATTTTATTTTCCCAATCTAAATCCATATTCTCTTTAAATTCTTACTATAAACTCATTTTAACTCTTCATTTTCACCATAAATCCCTAATTTCAAAATTCTCTCAATTTAGTCCCTATTAATTCAAAGCCGACACTTTATTTTACAATTAAATCCTTTACTAACTTCTAACTTGAAATTAAATCAATTTAACCCCAACACTTCAATTTATTCAACATGAACAACATCTAATAATCTACTAACTTTCAAAATATCAACATAAATCAAGTAGTATTTATCTCTAGGATTCCAAAACATCAAAACTAAGAGAAAAGGGATTAAATTGACTTACCAAATTAATTTTGAACCTTAAAACCCCAAATTTTCCTTTTTCTTTCTTTCTTTCTCTCCTGTTTCTTCTCTGTTTCGTCCATGCTTAATGTTCTGTTTCTTTCTTTCTTTCTTTTATTTCTTGTTTTATTAATATAATAATTTAATAGTTTTACTTAAATAATAAGTAAATACATAATAATCACAAATATATGTATTTTATTTATACACTTGGATTTATTTCTACCACACACTTGTCATAATTTTGGTTTAATTTACCTAATAATATAATATAATATAATATAATATAATATAATATAATATAATTTATAACTAAATAAATATTTTAATATATTTAAAACATAAAAATCTAAGATTTTATCATACTTATGCCGCCTCATTTATAGGATTTGGCATATTTACCTATTTAGTCCTTTTAACTTTTCTTTAATCTATTATTTAACTTTTACCCTACTTCAATTTAGTCCTTTTCACAACAACTCCTAATTAAGTCAAATTCACCTAATCAAAACCTAATTAACTACACAACTAGCTTCAGAATATTTATGATAAATATTTACGAGTCCAATTTACGAAATGGAGTCTCGAGAATATTTTTTTTCAATTTTATACTTTTTAATCAATTAACCATCGAAACGTTAAAATTTCTTAACGAAACTTTAATACTATCCTATTGACACTCCGTAAATATTTATAAAAATATTTACGGCTCAGTTTATAATATCGAGGTCTCGATACCTCGTTTTTGACCCAATTTACCTAATAATTTCTTTTAAATCACAAAATTCAATAATTTTAGAAATATTTCTAAAATCACGCTTAACTTATAATTATTAGTTAATAAATTTTTCTAAATTTTTTTCATCGGATTTAGTGATCTCAAATCACTATTCTGACTCTACTGAAAATTGGCCTGTTACAATAAGACTGGGATTTTATTGAAATAGGCTAAAAACAAAGCTAATAGCCGACCCAATCAATGGCCCAACTGTCTGTTCAAAATTAAACTACATTAAAAACCTAATGAAAAAATACTATCAACCTTCTGACTACCTTATTGGAAACTGAAATGCAATAAAAGAGAAAAAAATAAATTAACACCTAACCCAGTCAAATCAATGAACAACTGGACTCCAATAGCGTCTGTTGAATTATCATTTCCAAAGCTCTAGCGTTCCGTCAATAGCAGTCCCCAAAGCATTAATATATCACTTCTGCTATCTGTTTTAATTTCTTTTCCCGTGAAACATTTCATCAATCTGGATTTCTTGACCAAATTCCTGCCGAGGCAGAAGCGTGGCTCTCTAGATCTGCTCCTTTCAGATAAGTACTTTCTCCTTTCTCAAGCGCATTCTTTGCTAATCTGTGAGCATCCATGTTCTAAGATCTATGAGTATACTGAAAAATGACTTCTTGAAAATCGGCTTTCTTGTTCTGAATATCTCTAATAATGGCTCTGATGACTGATTTATCTGTGGAATTCTCCTGGCATTTTTTTTTATTTTTGAATCCCCCATAAGAATTACCGACTGGATCCTTAGTAAAATCCCTAAATTTGCACCGTCTAAACATGCATATGCCTCTGCAGCAAACGAAGAAGGAACGTTTCTATGGATAACCGTCTTTAATACCTTAACATTTCCCCTCAGATCCCGTCCTACAAGGCCAGATGCTGAACTGAAAGTTTTGCTGTCGTACGCTGCATCAAAGTGGATCCTGACTCTTAGTAGGGCCTCCTGTACCCTAGAGCTTTTGTATATGCTCTCATCATTTTTTTATGCTTTTAATCCTTCCTACTCTGCCATGTATCTTTGAATATTAAGTACTAAAGCCCTTCCTGTTGTGATTTTCCTCTCGTGAATAAATTGATTTCTGGAGAACCATATCCACCATAACGAGTAACAGAATAGTAGACATTGGCCGTTGTCGCTCCTCTTGAAGACCCAGGTTAGCCACTCCCACATAGACTGACTCTTGTTATTCATAATCCAAGAGAAATTTAACAAATTCCAAACTTCGGCTGTTATAGGACATTCTCGAAAGACGTGGAGGCTACCTTTAGCCGCTGAACTACATCGAGGACATCTGTCATTTGAAACAACTCTCCTGATTCTGAGGTTAACAAAGTTTGGTAAAAAATCCCAAGAGATCCGCCAGATTGTAAATGAAATTTTTGATGGCATCTGTAGGTTCCACAGTTTTTTGTAAAATTCTTTTATTCCGGTTTGTAATAAATAGTAACTAGGATCCGAGTTAGCAATTTGTAATAGTTTATAGGCACTGCGGGCTGAGAACTCACCAGATAATTCTCCTTTCCAAACCTGAAAATCTTCATGCTCAATCTCTGCAAGGGAATTTGAAGAATTTTCCGAGCAATATCCTCTTGAAAGGTATTATTAACGGATCCAATTTCCATTCTCTATTTGAAGAATCAATAAGGTCCGAAACTAACTGTATTTCACCTCTGTTTGTTCTATTATGTGCTTCAATTTTGTCAACCCCCTGAATCCAGCTATCATCCCATATGGATATCCTATCTCCTCTGTCTACTCTCCAGCACATCCCTCTTTGGAGAAGACCCTTTGCAGCCCATATGCTTTTCTAGGTAAAAGAAGGTAAATTTCCCAGCTTCGCAGTTAAGAAACTAGAGTGCAGGTAATACTTTGCTTTTAAAATTCTGGCTAATAAAGAATTTGGATAATTAATGAGACGCCAACCTTGCTTCGCTAATAACGCAGTATTGAACTGACAAAAATTTTGAAAACCTATACCCCCATCTTCTTTTAATGAACAGAGATGTTTCCAACTACACCAATGAATTCCTCTTTTACCCTTTCCTTTCTGCCACCAGAACTTAGCAACAATACTTTCCAACTCATCACATAGTGTTTTAGGAAATAAGAAACAAGCCATCGAATATGTTGGTATAGCCTGTAAAATGGCCTTTATAAAAACTTCTTTACCACCTTGTGATAGAAATCTGATGCTCCAATTGTCGATGCATTTTTTGAACCGGTCATTCATATTTTGAAAAGCAGCCTTCTTTCATGCCCCACCATATTAGGTAATCCCAAATATCGTTCTGGATAATTCGACCTCCTTACTCCTAATAAGTTAACAATCTGTCTTCTATCTTCTTCCTCTGTGTTTTTGCTAAAAAATACTGAAGATTTCTCAAAGTTTACACACTGTCCCGTTTGAGTTTTGTATTCATCTAAGATTTCTTTAAAATGCTAGCACCCCTCTTTGTTGCTTCTCCAAACAAAATACAATCATCAACAAATAAAATATGGGAAACCTGTGGCCCTTTCCTACTTACCCTCACTCCCTTTAAAGTGCTTCTTTTCATTGCCTGCCTCAATAAGCTCGACAAGCCCTTACCACATAAAAGAAATAAAAACGAGCTAATTGGATCGCCTTGTCTCAAGCCTCTGGATGGCGCGAATTAACCCCGCTATGTCCATTAATAACAACTAAATACGAAACGATAGAAATACATTTCATGATAGCCTTCACCCAGTTAAGATCAAACCCCATCTTTATCATAACTTCTTCAATAAAACTCCATTCAACCCTATCATAAACTTTACTCATATCAAGTTTAATAGCCATAAATCCTTTTTTCCCCAGTCTCTTCTATTTTAACTTATGCAGTACTTCGTATGCTAGCATCACATTATCTGAAATTAATCGACCAGGCACAAAAGCACTTTGGGCCTCATCAATACATTTTCCAATAACCTTTCCAAGTCTACTTGCTATTACCTTAGCAATAACTTTATAAAGTACATTGCATAGACTAATCGGCCTATATTGCGACATTGACAAAGGATTATTAACTTTGGGTATAAGAACTATATTTGTAGAATTTATTGAACTAACCTTCATATATTCATTCAAAATTTGAGAGCAGAAAGAAATAACATCTTCTCCCACAATCTGCCAACACTTCTGGTAAAAAACCGCTGGAAAGCCATCCTTCCATGGTGCCTTCATTGGTCCCATCTCAAAAACTGCTTCCATGATTTCCTCTTTTGTATATGATGCTGTAAGAAATTGATTATCATCCTCTTGAATACATCGCTCAATCCTTGATATTATACTATCATTATTCCTTCTTTTTCTAGTCGTGAACAAAATCTGAAAATAAGATCGCGCAACTCCTTCAATATCCTGCTGAAGCTTCAACTCTCTTCCTTCTTCGTTCATCAGCTTATGGATAGAATTTTTCCTCTTCCGTTGTGAAGCTTGACTATGAAAGAATTTTTTGTTTTTATCCCCAAATTTCAACTAATTAATCCTGGCTCTTTGTTCCCAATAGCATTCATCTTTTTCAATCTCAAAGTTCAAATTTATTCTAGTCTCTATCAGCTCAGCTAAAGTCTTATCATCCCTTTCGACTTCAACCAACTCCTCTAGTTTTTTTGTAAGGGCCTGTTTAATTTTCTTCCTATTTGTTTGAATTTCTCCAGCCCACTTCTTCAACCCTGTTTTCAAAATTTCCAACCTCTGCATCAATTCCCCTGATGATTTTTCCCAAATACCCTTTACCACCTCAATAAAAGATTCCTCCATTAACCACCAAGCTTCAAATTTAAAATTGATGTTCTGTACCTTAACTCCATTTTTCGTAGTATCGATAAGAAGAGGACAATGATCTGAGAATGAGTGGATAAGATGTTGGGCCTTCACCTCTGGAAACAGCGTAATCCAACCCATGTTAGCAACTCTTCTATAAAGTCGTTCTCGTATATTCGTCTCTGGAAGATTACCTCTTTCCCAAGTGAAACAACTACCCTCAAAACCCACATCATACAATTGACAATCTTTAAGCGTTTTCCGGAAGCATTCCATTCTTCTCTCATCTCTGGGTAAGCTTCTTTTTTTTTCCAAACCATACATTATTTCATTGAAATCTCCACAAACTAGCTAAGGCATTTCCATTCCTGTGGCTAAGCTTCTCAAAATCTCCCATGACTCATTCCTATACTGAACGTATGGAGATCCATAAAATCATGTGAGTCTCCACTTTGCTCATCTTTCGTTATCTTCAACTAACACATCAATATGTCTTTTAGAGAAACTACACAGAATTATATCAACATTAGTTCTCCAAGCTAAACATAAACCTTTCCTTGTACCTTCAGGATCAACTTCAATACCGTTGAGATACCCACATCTCCTTCGAACTATTTCCATCTGCTTTCTTCTTAGTTTTGTCTCCATGAAGAAGACTATTTGGGGATTTTTTATCTTCAATAAATACCGAAGTCTTCGAACCGTCCGTTGTCTCCCCAAACCACGGACGTTCCAGCTTAAAATTTTCATTGCGCCCGGTCGGCTAACCTCTTGGTAGCCACCGATGATAAAAAATTTTGACCTTCCATCTCACCCCTGTTTCGCTTTTTCCCCTCCTCCCCTGTTAGAGCTTCATCTTCCAGGTCATGACCCATTAATGCATATGTCTGATAGGGCCGTGATTTCTCTTTTTGTTTATCCATAGCTAATCCTCTCCCTTCTAGGCTAAACCCCAATATTGAATCAATGGTTTTCTTTTTGCTTTCTTTAGGATCCCCACTTCTTAAGTTCAACCCCCTGATCTATTCTCCAACCACCCTCCTTCTTTATCCCCGTCCTCCTCTTCTCGTAGCCAGATACTATTCATTGATAGAGCTCTACGTGATGGTGCGCGCAAAGATAGATCCCATCCCATCTCTATAAAATCTACTCCAATCATCATTTTTGTCTCACAATAAGAGTCATTATGTCCCGAACGACCACAAAAAAAACAGAACAGCATTAGACGTTCATAATTAAACTTGACATATGAACATACTCCGTTTGACATAACTTGCTTCTTTCTTCTTAATGGCTTCCTAACATCAATCTGCACTCTAACTCTCATATAATTACGATTTTCCTTACCCAGAATTGAACCATCATACTCTAAGAAATCTCCAATAAAGTTCCCGAGTAGCTTCACTAGATTCTTAGAGAATAAACCAATTGGAACATCGTGGATTTGTACCCAAAATGAAACATAAACTAAAGGTATTTTAAGCGGATCTTCACCTCTTTTCAATTTGCTCAGAATTAATAAATGATTGTTAAACGTCCACGGAAGACCCTTTAAAACTCTCTCCATATCCATGCTATGAAAAAACTTGAAAAGATACCTTTTCTCCCCCAAATCTTGGATCTGTACCCCACAGATAGGATGCCATAAATTTGCTAAAGTACTCGTCATAGCCAAAAAATTAATGATACTAGCTGTTAAGAAATAACCCACAAGCTGGTAATCTCCCACAACTGTTTGCGTCCTTGAATCAGCCTGGATTTATAAAATTTCTTCTTCTTCTTCATTTATCGATAACTATGCTAATTCAGTCTCCATGATTGCAGGAATAAAGAGCTAGAGAACACTACCACTAGCCGATTGACTTAATGAAGAGATCCTTGAGAGACGTGGAAGATCAAACAATAGAAATAAAAAAACCTAGAAAAACCAAGAAAAAAATCACAGAAACCTAAGACTCATGCCAGAGACGGCAGACAGAACCGTGCTAGGGTAGCAGACCTTTTAGCGTTTCAGTAATTAAAATTGAATGTGTATGTAATTAAGGTATAAATTATAATATTTGATAAATCTGAAACACATCGATATTAGTTAAAAAAATCCTAATTTTTTAAATTTGATAAAAAACAGTATATATCAATAATTTAACCCCCTTCCAAATATGTCATAAAAATCCAAATTTGTTGGTTTTTTGATTCTTGTGAAAAAATTGCTTATTTTTAAAAATAATATTTATGACACGTTTGGTTGGGGAATGAAATAAGATTATAATCTAATAGAGTTGTAATCAATTATTCAGGTTGTTAGGTTGAATGGAATGGAATAGATATATAATAGTATTCTTGTGTTTGGTTGAATGCAATTGAATAGATCTGTAATAGTATTATTGTATTTGGTTGAATGAAATAAATGTTGTAATAGTATAAGAAAAAAGGTTTAAATGACCAAAGTACTCGTAACAAATTTCTTTTAGATAGATGATTATTGTTATTATTTATTAAATTTTAATAAGATTATTATTAAATATAATTTAATAACTGATAAAGGATGAGAAGGATGAACGCGAAAGCGGATCGTAAAGTTTGTCAAAGTCGTAGATTTGACTTAAGGCTCTAGATGTTCGGAAAGAAATTTGGATTTTGACACAACCTGAAACGAAATTGAATCCAAGTCAAATAAAACAATTAAAATAAATAACTAAAATAAAATAATAAATCAAAGATTAAGGAAGCGAATAAAGAAGATAAATGGAAAGATAGAACGTGAAGTGTGGAAGTCTTAAGAAGCCTTGGAAACACGAAGAATCCACAACTCCTTTCAAGCGGCTCTAATTTCCCCTGCAAGATAGAAACCTTGGCAAGAAAAAGTTTGAAGATGATTCCCACAATCTAAAAAGATTGTTAAAACTCTTCTAAAAGAAACTCAAGAGAAATTCTTGAAAAGAATAACCCAGAGAGAATTTATTAACTCAAAACAAAATAGAATAATAATGTATTGAATGTATTGTGTACAATGCAAAGGTCTATATATAGGCTAGCTAAATAAATTTAAATAAAACTCCTAAGTATATTAGAACTCTAATTTAATTTAAACAAGAAGTAGTTTTAAACTAAACTTTCTTGTTAACATAAAATTCCTAAATAAATTAAAATACTTAATAATTAAAAAAATTAGAATATAATAATAATAAAATAATAAGAGCTGATAAATAAAACTTATATAATAAAAATTAAGCCTAAAACTCAAACCTAATATGAAACATCTATGCTTGTGAAATCAATTGGGGTTTTTGAAGTGAAATGCCTAAGCTTGTTAACATTTTCCACATGGGCTTGTCATCATAGATTGAGAGTTTTGGCACACGAACATAATTAGTCTATTCTAATTCATCATTACTCCAGAATTCATCGTCTTGAAACTTCAACTCTTCTTCTTGAATTTTTTTGTGATGAAGTCTTGAACCACTAAGTTGAGTTTTGACTTTATCTGTTTGGATTTGGATCTCATAATTGGGCCTGGAGGGAAACTAAGCGCATCTTTATTATAGCCTTTGAATTGGCCTGAGTTGCTCATATCATTCCTCCCTTCCACAAAAGGATTCGTCATCGAATCTACAATATCAAAAGGAGAAAGTTCAGTGACATTAAAAGTGCTAACATTATACTCACCAGGAAGGTCGATTTGATATGTATTATCATTAATGCGCTTGAGTACTTGAAAAGGTCCATCACCACGTGGGTCCAATTTTGTTTTGCGCTTAGTTGGAAATCACTCTTTTCTCATGTGGACCTAAACCTAATCACCAGGCTTAAAGATAATTTGCTTAGGCCCCTTGTTAGCTTTGTTGGCAGTTGCTTCATTTGTTTTGGCGATTCGTTGTCTTGCTTTCGCATGCATGGATTTCACCAACTTAGCTTTCTTCTCACCATCTAAATTAGAAATGTTTTCTATAGGCAATGGTACAAGATCAAGTACAGTTAGTGGATTAAAACCATAAACAAGTTCAAATAGGGAGTAGGCAGTTGTAGAGTGAATAGATTGGTTATATGCAAACTCAACAAATGGCAAACATTCTTCCCAATTTTTAAGGTTCTTACCCACAACAGCTTGTAGTAAAGCACCTAAGACTCGATTGACTACCTTAGTTTGTCCATCGGTTTGGTGGTGACATGTAGTAGAATATAATAATTTAGTACCAAGCTTACCCCACAATACTTTCCAGAAGTGGCTTAGGAACTTTATGTCTTTGTTCGATAAAATGGTGCGAGGTATCCCATGTAGGCACACCACCTCTCGAAAGAATAAGTCAGCCACATATGTAGCGTCATCCGTTTTGTGACAAGGAATAAAGTGAGCCATCTTTGAAAACCTGTCAACAACAACAAAGATACTATCTCGACCCTTTTTGGTTCGTGGCAAACCAAGAATGAAATTCATGGATAAGTCTACCCATGGCAAAGAAGAAATCGGCAAAGAAGTATAAAGTCTATGAGGCATTACCTTAGATTTTGCTTGTTTATAAGTAATACAATTAGAACATACCTTTTCAACGTCTTTTTTCATGTGCGGCCAATAAAAATGTTCATGTAGAATATCTAGTGTCTTGGCGACACCAAAGTGTCCCATTAGGCCTCCACTATGTGCCTCACGAATTAATAACTCTCTCATAGAACATTGTGGAACACATAACTTGTTTAGGCGAAAAAGAAACCCATCTACAAGATAAAACTTGTTAAAGGCACCATTCCCACAATTAAAAGAATATTTGCAAAACCAATATCATTTAAGTATAAATCTTTTATATGTTCAAACCCTAAGACTTTAGCATTTAATGTAGTTATCAAATAATATCTACGAGATAAGGCATCAGCAACTACATTTTCTCTACCTGTTTTATACTTAATTGTATATGGAAATGTCTCTATGAATTCTACCCATCGAGCCTGTCTCTTGCTTAACTTACCTTGCCCCTTTAACTATTTTAGGGATTCATGATCTGTATGGATAACGAACTCATTTGGCAGCAAGTAATGTTGCCAAACTTGTAGAGCTCGAACTAATGCCAGCAACTTCTTATCGTAAGTTGAGTAGTTTAATTGCGCCACTGTTAGTTTTTCACTAAAATATGCAATTGGTTTTTTTTCTTGCATCAACACGGCGCCAATTCCAATACCTGAAGCATCATATTCAAGTTCAAAAGTATTAGAAAAATCATGTAATTTAAGAACCGGACCAAAAAAATAACTTATCCTTTAAAGTTTGAAAAGCCTTTTCCTAAGCTTCTATCCACTTAAAACCCACAGATTTTTTAATAATCTCAGTTAATGGAGTGGCAATAGTGGAGAAATCCTTCACAAAACATATATAAAAACTTGCTAAACCATGGAAAGATCTCACCTCAGTAATTGATTTAGGAGTGGGCCACTCTTTAATTGTCTTTACTTTGTTCTCATTGACATGAATACATTGAGCACTTACTATAAAACCTAAAAAAATTAGTTTATCACAACAAAAAGTGCATTTATCAAGGTTGGCAAATAATTTTCAATTCGCAGAATATCCAAAACAGATTTAACATGAAAAACATGGTCATCTAAAGAAGTTGAGTAAATCAGAATATCATCAAAATATACTACCACAAATTTACCCAAATAAGGTCTCAAAACATGGTTCATCAAGCGCATGAAAGTACTAGGTGCATTAGTTAAATAGAAAGGCATGACTAACCATTCATATAAACCAAACTTAGTTTTAAAGGTTGTTTTCCATTCATCCCCCTCTTTCATTCGAATTTGATGGTAGCCACTTTTTAAATCAATTTTTGTAAAGATACAAGCACCATAAAGTTCATCAAACATATTATCAAGCCTTGGAATAAGATGTCTATACTTAATTGTAATTTAGTTAATTGGTCGACAATCGACGCATATTCTATACGTACCATCTTTCTTTGGCACCAAAATTACCAGCACTATACAAGGGCTTAAACTTTCATGAATGTGACCCTTCGCCAAAAGTTCATCTACTTGCTTTTGTAACTCCTTCGTCTCCTCGGGATTGCTTTGATAAGCGGGAGTATTTGGAATTATTGACCTAGGTACTAAGTCAATTTGATGCTCAACACCCCTTAAAGATGGCAATCATTTAGGTGCTTCTTCAAAACTATCTTTATATTCCTGTAAAAGAGACACAAAAGCATTAGGCAAAGAGTTGTGAAGGTTAGTCAAAGACAAACAATTTTGCCTAAATTGGGTAATGATGCAAGGTTGTTTAGTGAATAAAGGTCATCACACATCTTTTCCACTCGTATAAAAATTATGAACCACTCTTTTTTTCTCACAAGAGGGTGCACTCACCATTGGGTCATCATTAATTTGGCTATTTTCACTAGAGACCTCTTTTCTCTCAGTCTTTTTTGAATTTTGTGTCTTACTTCCCATAACCTTCTTACAAAACTTCATCATGTTAATTTGATCATTGTAAATATCTTTTGGATTCAAAGGGGTGAAAGTGTACTTCTTCCCATGAAAAATAAAAGAATATCGATTTAACTTACCATTATGAATAACATCACGATCGTACTGCCATGGTCTACTAAGTAACAAGTGGGTGGCATGCATGGGAATGACATCACACCAAACATCACCAATGTAAGTCCCAAGTTTAACAGTGATCAAGCACTGTTTTACCACACGGACCTCTGAACCTTCGTTAAGCCATTAAGATGGTATGGTGTAGGGTGTTTGCTACATGGCAAAGTAAGAGAATACACAAGGTAGCTGCTCACAATGTTAGAACAACTTCCACTATCAATGATAAATGAGCAAAGTTTACCTTTAATCAAACACCTCGAATGGAATATATTACTCTATTGAAGATCATGATCATCCTTCAATTGGATGTTGAGGGTGCGCCTCACAACTAGATAACGAGGATTAGTTAGTGGTTCTACCAACTCTTCTCACCATAAAATTTACCGCCATTATTGACATCATCAATTAATTCGAGCATATCTGGATCTATTTTATCGGAATCAGAAGTAGAATCACCATATTATTTGATCAACAAAAGCTCGTGTTGGCATAATCACGGCTATAGTGCCCACCCCTTTTGCACTTAAAACATTCAATTTCACGAGCTCGTTGTTGTTTTGGTGAAGTAGTAAAAGTGAGCTGCATAGAAGATGAAGAAGAAGGTTTTGTAGGAGCCCCACGTTTCCACTCAAAAGGTTTAGTCTCATCATGTTTTGGCAATAACTTATTAATGGCAGAAGGAAATTTTGAATTCTTGAAAGTAAAAATAGAATTCTTACCTCTATAATATTGTGAAGTACTAAATGGACGAGATTAATGTTGTTGAAACTGTCGCTCAATCTCAATTGCCTTGCGTACCGTATCTTCAAGATCAATGTAGGTTTGAATATCAAGAACATTGGCTATCAAAACGTTCAAACCATCTACGAACCGCACTATGGTAGTCTCCTCATCTTCTTGGACATTTGCTCTATGCATAAGCATCTCCATCTCCTTAATGTACTCATCAACAGTTTGATTTCCTTGAACAAGGCGTTGAAGTCTCCGTTTAATATCCCTATAATAGTGAGGTGGGATAAAATGTTTTCGCATGATTTGTGTCAACTATTCCCATGAATCAACACCTCGTTCACGATTCTTTTGGTGGTTCAACACAAGTTGAGTCCACCAACTTAATGCATAATCCAAAAATGCTAATATAGCTAATGGAACTTTCTCCTCATTCGGTTACTTATAACAACGGAACATGGTCTCCATTTTATCCTCCCAATCACAATATGCATTTGGATCATACTTTCCTTGGAATGGTGGAATGTTGAAGTTTGGTTTAGCGACAGAAGGATGGCCTCGATTAGAAATACCTAAAGTTTCATTAATCTGACGATAGTCGTGTCTACCAGTATTAGAACGAATACAAAGTTTTTCATTATTCCTATCATCATCACTATCACGAGCACGGGATCGTCGATTCAAAGAAGTCTCCAAACGAGCAACAAATTGAGTTAGCAGTTGAATATGATTGAAAAACTAATTAATGGTATCTTATCATGATTTTTACGGGGACAAGTGTCACGAGTCACAGTGAAAGCCTGGAAAAGCAATACACTTCAAAAGAAAAAATTAAGCAAACCTCACCTATATGCACTAAAAAAAATTCTCAATGAGGTAAGAATTAATCTTGTATTAGAATGTATTAGAATCAAACTATCAAAGCAAACCTAATAGCACTATTAGTCCAAAATTGGCTTATGCATCAAAGAATTCTGTTGCACGGAAGAAGGAATACGCAACGTGCTTTAACCTACTAGCACAAGAAACAAGAAAGTGTGAGAATACGTAAAGGAACAAATAAAAAGTAAAAACAAATGAAAACTTAAAGCTAAGAGTCAATAAAAATTGCTGAAACCTAAAATCCGAAAAACAGCAAAGCAACTTGACAAACTTCGTTCGAGTTGTTCCCGATTTCCAAAAACCACAAAATTTAAACTGGAGCCTCCTTAAATAATGTAGATCTGATCTGGAAATTTTTGGCACAAACTTCAACCCACAGAATATTTTTTATCTTTTAGTACTTTTCAGTCACTTTTTTGTGGGAAATATTTTTTATACTCTAAAACAGTGCCAAGAAATAGTATGTAAAATTTCAAATCGTTTACCCACTAAAAAATATTTTTTTCTGAAAAGTGTAGGGGTAAAAATTATTTTGAGGCTGTTTTCTAGAAATCAATTTATAAAATAAAAAAAACCTAAAACGCCCAAATCTGATACCAAATGATAAAGGATGAGAAGGATGAACGCGAAAGCGGATCGTAAAGTTTGTCAAAGTTGTGGATTTGACTTAGGGTTCTAGATGTTTGGAAAGAAACTTTGATTTTGACACAACCTAAAACGAAATTGAATCCAAGCCAGATAAAACATTTAAAATAAATAACTAAAATGAAATAATTTATTAAAGATTATGGAAGCGAATAAAGAAGATAAATGGAAAGATAGAACGTGGAGTGTGGAAGTCCTAAGAAGATAAATGGAAAGATAGAACGTGGCGTGTGGAAGTCCTAAGAAGCCTTGGAAACGCGAAGAATCCATAACCCCCTTCAAGCGGCTTTAATTTCCCCTCCAAGATAGAAACCTTGGCAAGAAAAAGTTTGAAGATGATCCCCACAATCTAAAATTATTGTTAAAACTCTTCTAAAAGAAACTCAAGAGAAATTCTTGAAAAGAAGAACCCAGAGAGAATTTATTAACTCAAAAGAGAAATAGAATAATAATGTATTGAATGTATTGTGTACAATGCAAAGGCCTATATATAGGCTAGCTAAATAAATTTAAATAAAACTCCTAAGTATACTAGAACTCTAATTTAATCTAAACAAGAAGTAGTTTAAACTAAACTTTCTTGTTAACATAAAATTCCTATATAACTTAAAATACTTAATAATTATAAAAAAATTAGAATAAAATAATAATAAAATAATAAGAGCTGATGAATAAAATATTGAGCTCATATATAATAAAAATTAAGCCTAAAACTCAAACCCAATATGAAATGTCTGTGCTTGTGAAATCAATTGGGGTTCTTGAAGTGAAATGCCTAAGCTTGTTAGCATTTTTCACATGGGCTTGTAATCATAGATTGAGAGTTTAGACCCATGAACATAATTAGTCTGTTCTAATTCATCATTACTCCGTAATTCATCGTCTTGAAACTTCAACTCTTCTTCTCGAATTTTTTTTCTTGATAAAGTCTTGAACCACTAAGTTGAGTTTTGACTTTATCTGTTTGGATTTGGATATCGTAATTGGGCCTTGAAGGAAACTAAGCTCATCTTTATTGTGACATTTGAATTGGGCTGAGTTGCTCTTATCAATAACATTCTTAATATAATTATTATTAAAATATGAATTAATAAAAATCATAATATATAATATTATAAAAATAATATATAACCTACATTATTATTTTTAAGCTGCAATGCATATTTAATGTACTAAAATATCATTAGCGAAACAAATAATTTAATTATCTTCTAAACTAAAAAGCAAAATATTAGAACTAATAAATAACTTGAGAATTATATTTTACATCCAAACATATTGTTCATACATTAACAACAAGTTACATGATGTCATTAGCTTGTATGCCATAATCTATATGTTAAGTTTTACAACACCAAAAAGTTACAACAGTCTGTGGCATTCTACTAATGGCATCTTACCATCCAAATATTACATATACAAAAAGTTACCAAAACATCACCAACACAACCATGATTTTTAATAGTTAAAAAGAAATCTTCTCACACATTCCATTTGCACTGAAGAAGGTAGACTGAAGATAATGAGCATTTGTGTTGAATGGTCAGAAATTTTGCTCAATGCACGATAACACTCATCCTTAGTTAATCTTTGTACTTCGCATAAGATCATATATAATTTTTGAGCACTTTCTTGAAGACAATGCTCCTATTTAATTCAAGGCTAACAATCCACATATTTTCCCCCAATAACATGATAGCATCAATAATTGAAGTAGAAATTTGTTCACTTCCATCATATATCTTTTTTTTCTTATTTGAAGATGTGGAACCATCTTGGTTTGGCTTCAGCGGTTGTGATTGTGTAGCTGAGACATCCATCTAATCCAAGGAAATATCATCTTCGCATCCACGATAATTGTTTCCTTCTTCAAGATTATTTGCAGTAGCTACATCCTTAGCATTTATTTCTTCAACAATATCTCTAGCTATTTGAGTATCTTTCCCAGTGGCTCAATCTTTTGCATATATTGAAGTAAGCTGGTCATAATAAGGGAAACTGCGGTGTCTGAATTGACTGGTTGCTTTATGAATCTATAAAAAAAAGGAAGGAATCCACATTAGATATAAGTTTGATTAAAATAAGATAATAAATATATGAAATAATTCTTACCCTTATAAATGATTTCCACACAGCATCTTTAGCAACAACCATCTATCTACATTCGTCCCAACCAAAGCCGCTATTTTCTTTTCCACTAAGCATGTCGTAAACAATTGTCCAATCCCTTTTCAATTTCCTAATCCTCGATTCAAAATTAGATTTAGCCTTCAACATAGCATGAGGTAAAACTTTTTCTAACATTCTTTCTAGCTCATTTAAATAATCGACCTTGAATTCGTATCTACATTATAGGTTCCAATATTGTACAAGTCGAACATACAAGCAACCAACGCAACATCTTCTTCTAGAACCCATTTCCTTTTGGTTCCTCGAGAATTTTGGGAAGAAACACTTGATTGTGAAAAGCCTGACATAACTATCTTAAGAAAAAATACAAATTAAAATTAGGTTCAATATTATGAATTAGAAGGTTGACGCTTTGTAAAATTATAACACATGACGAATCAAAAGAAAATAAGTAATTCAACAAGTTTAGTACAATACATAAAGACAATTTAAACAACACCAAAGGTTAGTAAACTAGATACATGAAATAACATAAACAAATTAACCTTCTACCATGTTTTAATAAGCCTAACTAATTTCTAGATGCTTGTCATTCATAGAAGATTTGATTGGCTAGTTCCATCCTCCAAGTAGCTCATTTATTCGATGGATGAATATTTACGATATTCGGTTCATTGTCATCTATCACATTACTAGCTAATCATTCTCTCAACTCCACTTCAATAGGATCAAGACTCATATATGTTCAAATAAAATTATGAAGCAAATAACATGCAATAATGATTCTATTATACACCCTCACAAGATAAAATGATGGACTCTTAAGTATGCCCCATCTAAGTTTTAATAACCCAAAGCATCTTTCAATAAAATTGTGCGTTTAAGCCTATTTCATATTGAAAAATTCTTCTAGAGTACTTGGTTAGTAACCCTGACGCCACTCATTCAAATGATATCTTTGTCCTCTAAATGGCGCGAGAAATCCCTCACAGTTTATGTAACCAACATCAATTGGATAATAGCAACCTATAAAAAAGGAAAATAAAATTATTTATCATGGTTAACTTTCCAAAAAATGTTTGATCTTAAAAATTAATTCAAATTCCTCTAATTTTGTACTTTACCATAAGGAAATTTTAGTCCATGTCTTATACTAATAGCATCTCGAAGAACCTATCCATCAACAATAAAACCTTTCTAACTAGGAAGAACATAAACAAAATGCATATCAGGTGTACAAACACCTAACATATTTGTTGCTATATCACCTTTTCGCATTTGATATCTATGTTTATCAACTGTTGGAACCCTAATCTTGATGTGAGTTTCATCTAAAACACCTAAGCAATTCTACATCACATGTATAAAACCTAGGGTTAGGTTACTATATTTAAATCTAAATAAACTAAATTATATATAAGCTATATATGGAACTCACTCCAATACCTTGAACCATTTTCACCTTGGGTCTGTATTAGTTGTAATTGGCTCTGTTTTTTTAAATAGCACATGTAACGCCCCAAAAATTTAAGTTTTTAATTTTTGCATGTTTTGCCACAACTACTTGTTTGCTTCAGTGGTTAAGTAATTTGAGTGTGTTTGGGAGTGTTTGAGGATCTTGAGTTCAAGTCTTGGCTTTTACAGAATTTTTAGTTTTGCTCTTAATTGAATCTGGACACTTGCACATAGGCCTTATAAATATTAGTGCTTGTTTTACGACAAAAAGAGCCTATTGGTCCAGTGGTAGGTGGCGTATGAAGTACTCTTAAGGTCTGAGGTTCGAGTCCTGTGCTGCACTGTGGAGTGTTTATTTTTATCACCTGTACTGTGAGGTGGTAGAGTTTGACTGAAATGCTGTGGAATTTGAATGGAGGAGTGAATCATGGAGAGAATAGTGGGATTGTGATTGGGTGGAGTGATTCAAGGAGGGATAAGGGGAGTGATTTTAGGAGAAAATCAAGGGATGTGAGGGGAGAGGAGAGGTGTGCCGAATGGGGACTTTGGTACTCAAAGAATTTGACTAGTGAGGTTTTGGCTCATTTTGTGTGTTTTCGTATTTCATTTTTGGGTAATGTTTCCCTCGTTTTACTTTTTGGTGCTGAATTTTGCTAAATTCCTGAGTATCTCCTTTTGATTATTTTTTTCTGCCTTCTTCTTTACCTTTTGGTTTGGGCCGAACAGTATTTTGGCTCTCTTTTTTGCCGAACTTCCTCTTTCTTTTACATTTATCGGCTTTGATTCTCTATTTCTTTTATTTTTTTCCTCTTCTTTTCTCCCTCAATCTGTACCTCTTAATCGTATAACCTCTTTGTTTTCATCAGTTTATTTCTATCAGGCTTTTATTCTTGTTACTTTCTAGCCGAATATCACCCATTCGTCGTATCGTTCTCTACGTTGATCTTCCTTCACTGCTTCTTGCCGCTCCTGTTCTGTAGGCTCCTGACTATCGGGTTTCCTTCGAGGTGTGGTGGTTTGTAAGTGTTTTGGAAAAAGGTCGCAACCTTTGTGCTCATTGTTCAATTAAGGAAGGCATACGTGGAGATTTGCTCTTTTCTCGTAAGCAGGTGTGTAATCTTTCCACTGCAATCGTAGATCGACGAAAAGCTGAAAAGCTATAAACACGACGATTAAAACCACACAGGCGTGTGAACGCTCGAGTGGTAAGCCCAACTTTGGATTCGTGGGAAAATGACTAAAATACCCCCGAAGGGTAGAATGACCGAAATACCCCCGAAGGGTAGAATGACTAAAATACCCCCGAAGGGTAAAATGATCAAAATACCCTCGAAGGGTAAAATGATTGAAATACCCTCGAAGGGTAAAATGATTGAAATACCCTCGAAGGGTAAAATGACTAAAATACCCCCAAAGGGTAAAATAATCAGAATACCCCTGAAGGGTAAAATGACCGAAATACCCCTAAAGTGTAAAATGAAAAAAATACCCCTATATGGTAAAATAACTGAAATACCCCCATAGGATAGAATGACTGTTATATCCCAAGATGATGAAATGACTGCTATAACCTTATGTTATATATGACTGATTTGCTCTATGATATGTATGACATTCTGCATACACGTAAAATTTATGACATGACATAGTACATGGGGCTAGGATACTGTAATGGAAGAAGTATATTGTACCAGTGGCTCTGCCACATATATTGATACTGGCAGCTTTGCTGTGATACTGTTACTGGCAGTTTCGCTGCGATACTATTACTAGCAGCTTTGCTGCGATGTTGGTGTGTTGGCTGGGTGGGTCAATATTATCCCCACATGGTGTGTTGGTGGTACGGAGTGGTGTGTTGGCTGGATTGGGATGGGTTGTATTACTGCATTGTACTAATACTATATTGGGCTAAGGCCCAAACTGATACTGTATTGGGCTAAGGCCCACATTGTACTGTTACTGTATAGGGTTCAGGCCCAAACTAATACTGCATGTTGCATTCTGTTGACTGAAAGGGGATTATACACCGAGTTTCTTAAACTCACCCTCTCCTTTTAACTGTGCAGGAAATCTTTAGCCTTAGGCGATTCGGTGCTGCGGAGACTTGGAGGTGGCCATAAGACTGCTGCTGTTCACATTTGCATTTATTTTAATTTAAATTATAAGTTGGGTTTTGTTTTTGTAATAAGGCCTTTAAGTTGGTTTAAATTTTTAATTGGACTTTTACTTACATATTTCAATCTGCTAGATAGGAGAAGACAAATTTTTAAAAACAGTTACTATTTTCAAGGACACAAGTTTTAAATATTAGAATTTAAAAAGCTTCCGCGATTTTAGACTAACTTAATAAAATAATTTTGGATAACAAGACAAACGTTTTGTCTAATTGATTTGTTAATTATTTGATAAAGGGTTTTATTTTAAGCTTAGAAACAAATTTTTTTCCAACAAGTTAAATCTTCGAAAGACACTTTAATGTGATACGTCAGATTTGACCGTAACATCTAGGCTGGGTTTCGGTAGTTACAGCACATTTTGTAAGCGTATGAAAACATTTAAAATATTGTGAAATGACTTGCTAAGGGTTTCCCCAGACCTATTAAAGTGATGCTTGGTAACTTCATTTTTAAGGTGATGAGAAATGATATGTAAAAACATTGCCACTTGCTCATCAACAAGCATGTTCCTTGACGACTTCAATCCTCTTGTTCAATACAGGTATTGTCACTAGCTATACAAGTATTTTCACCTAATCTTGTTTTGCATAAAAATCTAAAATATATTATTGAATCATTTGTCTATAAGTATGTATGCTATGGACGACACCTAATGTAACTAATAACCAACTCGCAACTGTACACATTTGCAACCATACTGTCAATGCAAGAACAATTCTTTTATGCCTCTCACTTTGTTCTATTAAAGGTAAACAAATCATTACTGCAAGATATTAAAGTGTTACATATCTTCAAATCATAATAAAAGGGTCACATTTCTTCAATACTAATAACAGTAAAACAAAATCAAAGAACTTAGTTGTAAAAGAACTTATAGTGATTCAGTGAATACAAGAGGTTCAGCTATGGGTGAAGGAAGCAATCAAGCAAGCTAAAGAAGAAGAGGAAGCAATAACACACTATCGAACACTTGGCCTTAGTTAACATGAAAAATGTCATTATAATGAATCAAAATTTATAGAAATTTTTTTATTAACATTAATAATAATTGAATTATATTTTTAAATCTAATTTTAAAATAAAAATAAATAAATTAGTCTAATACAACAATACTTACCAAAACAAGGAGAGATCTGTTTATAGTTAAAACTACAATTTTCAGATATGGAAAGAGAGACCATGATCTTAACAGTCTCTACATCAAAGTCATGAAAAGAGATACCATTTGTAGATTCCAAGATTTTTCCAAAAACTGTGAATTTCTGTTGGGCCAAATTGTAATAAAAAGAAAATAAAAGGAGTCACCCTATCAACCACAACAGAAAGCCTTTTCAATTATTCTTTCTTTGTCCCAACACCTGAAACTCTCTTAATATGGAAGGCAAAAAAAAGTAATGATATCAAAAACAACTATTTACTTCTAATACGGAAGGCAAAAGATATTACAAAAGTAGAAATAAAGGAAATAGAGGTAAAGGAAAAGTTTTATAAGGAGAGGATAGTGAATGAAAAGAAAAAAGAAAATTTCTAAACTATTTTTCGATGCCTTCTTTAGGCTTCTTCATTTTCTATTTATAAGAAAATTCCACAACTCTTTTTAATTTTATTTGAATCCCGCACAGTTTTCTGATAAGGATCCTGTCTCATCATTAACATAGTTACTTCCATGTTGCATTATCTTGTCACATCATTGATTTGATGGTTACTTCCACATTGCAATCTTTTTTGTTTGCATTTGATGCCCTCTTCCTTAAGCTGCCTTCTTTTGTCCATACTTGAGTATTTGCTTTTCTTGGACTTTATTTTTCCACTTGGTTGTTTTGGCTTTATCCTTCTTGAATGTTAACTAGATTCATTTCTTCTATCTCATCTAGATGTAATGAATACAATGAAAGTCTTGGTGAATTCCAAGTCTCCCACATGTTTTTAATTTCTTCTATTATTTGAGATGAAAAATCTTCAATCTTCATTTCAACTATCTTTTTTAATAGCCGCACAGATTCTTCATCTCTATCATTTTGGATATTTCCAATTTCATATGCCAATATTCTTCTTCCATCCATCCAAAGTTTATAAATTTCTTGCTGAAGTAAATATTGGGTTTTTGTCATCAAATCTATCCCTATTTGGGTTCGATAATACTTAGGATTTTTGTAACACTTGTCAATGTTTTTTGTCAAGTGTTTTGTGTCTTCTTTGACTGTTGATAATTTGGGGCTTCCAATCATTCTTTGAATAATCCAAATTTGATATAGCTGATAAAATTTTTCTTTTTCAGCAATACCAATAAGGCTGCTTATTTCAATATGAAAATAATAGTAAGGGTCATCATTATTTATTATGTTTAATAATATAGACTTAACAGATGCAGAAAAATCTTTTAAAAGATGAAAAGAAAAATTTTGAACTACTATTTCTTTAATAAAACCCCATTCAATACTCCTTATATCAAATGGTTCATGATCCATCCAAATTTTATAGTAGGAAATTTTTCATCTAAATCATTAGTAAAACATAAGCTTGTAGAAAATATTTTGAAAAAGCCTTTTGAAATTGAGCTTGCTGTTAGTAGATAGCTCCATTTATTTTTGTAAAAATTTCTACTGGTAAAATTTTTCTAGCTTTATTATATAAACATAATCTAAACATTTTATTCATAATAAGACTATTTGTTCCTTTATTAATAAAATACTGAAATATATCAAGAAAATTGTTTATCTCCTTAATATATATATATATATATATATATTCTATTTCAAGCTCTTCCCAATCTCTATATAAAATATATTTTAGTAATAAATCATGAGCTTCATTTTCTTTAGTTGTTTTTCAACTAAAAATTGTGAAAATTTAGTAAGAGCTCTTCTGAAATTGGCTCTTTGTTCAGAAATATGAGTTTTCCATATTTCATTAATAAAATTATATAGTTCTAGTGATAAGCCCGGATTGTAAAAATCTTTTATTTCCTGAATTTGTTGCTGTTTCAACAAATTTTCTGCTCCTTTGATCTTTTCAGCATAACTAGCTTGAAATGCTAAATTTGGATCTTGGGACCAAAGGAATTGACTTACCATTTTTGGTGTTAATGATAAATAAGTTCCAACCGGTTGTCTTACCAGTGGATATGACACATAATATCCTTGATTAGGATAAAAAGATGCTTGTGCAGGTATGGTCACAAATCCTTAGAATTTGTTGTTTTCTTTTTGTTGGGTCTTTTATGGACAGTTGTCCATTCACCAACTTTTTCTAGAGGTTTTTTTTATCTCTATCCATAAGGCCTGCTAAGATAATCAGCAATAATATTATCAGTTCCTTTTACATATAAAACTTAAAAATTAAAAGTACATAATTCATTGTACCATATAATTCTCCTAAGTACAGTTTCCAAACTTTTGTTAGCAAAGAATTGTTTAACTACCTAATTATCAGCTTTTATTATAAATTTTTCAGTGCTAAATATATAAGAAAGTTTTTATTCCCTTTTTATTGCTAATAATTCTTTTCATATATAACATAATTAATTTCATTTTGTTTAAATTTTCCTAAACTATATCTACGCATTAATTCTTTATCATTTATTGTTTTAGCTTTTAAAATACATCCCCAATAATTTTGTAAGGCATCTGTTTCCAAAATTAATTTATCACATTGTTTAGGTAAATAAACTTTTGGACTATGATTGTTTCAAATTTTAGGTTTTGTATAATTTCTCGAGTCTTTTTAGACCAGAGAAAATGTTTATCATTTTTAATTTTTCATATAACGTACTGCTTTTTTTCAGATAAATTAAGAAAGAAGTTTCTTCCATAATTAATAATTCCTAAAATTATTGAAGTTGCTTTTTATCTTCAATATTTTTAGGAAATTCTTTATTTTACTATAATATGATCTTGTAATTTAAGACCATTTGAATAATTTCAATCCTAAAAATTCTATTTCTGTTTTTTTCTAGCTCTATTTTCTTAGGGCTTAATATGATTCCATGTTTTATGAATTCTTGAGAAATAATATTTAAATGTTTTCTATATTTTTCTAATGTATCTGAAAATATTAAAATATCATCTATATAAACTACTCAAAATTTTTATATTTATTGAATATAAAATCCATCCATCTTTAGAAGATTTATGCATTACATAATTCAAATGACATTACTCTCCATTGATAATGTCCATTAGGAGCACTAAACGTTGTTACTTAAAACAAATTTATGATTTTCTAAAATATTTTACTTGTTTGCTAAAATCCCAATTTACAATCAAATTTACTAAAATATTTTACTTGTTTAGCTTGATTAATTAAAACATCCTTTCTTAGAATAAAATATCCATAAAAATAATATTTTGATTTAATCTTTTATAGTTAATAACCATTCTAGCTTTTCCTCTTTTATTTTAGCATGATTTCGACCATAAAAGTTGGACTAGAATGTGGACTATTAGTTTTTCTATTAATCCTTTTTCTAATAATTCATTAATTTGTATGTCAAATTCATCTATATTTTGTTTAGTATAGATCATTGGTTTAACTCTAATAATTTTATTGGGATTTTCCAATTTAATTTCACAATATCTAGGGCTATTTTGCCATAATTTTTATGGTTCTTCACTAAAATTATTTTCTAAAATTTTAAACAACCAATGACTTGTTTTCAATGGTTTAATCTATTCTTTTCTTGGTGGTGTAAAATTTTTATCACAGCAAATTTATAATTTTCTACTAATGGTATTTTTACGAAGATTTTTCTATAGATAACATAATTAAATTTTTTTAATAGAAAATGGTAAATATTAATATATAAAATTATTTCCTAATAATATATCTCCATGCATTTCAGGAAAACATAAAATTTTAGATATCACAAATCGACATTATTTATTTATATTGGTACATTTCTAACTTTATATTGGATTATAGTTTCATTGCCATCTATTCCTATTGCTTTTATTGGATAATTCATAGGTTCCCATTATTCTACAAGAATGACATTCTTTCGCTTATATTTTATATTGCTTATATTTTATATTCTCTAAATTGAATTGTAATTTCAATATATGTGTAATATTTTCTAGATTGAAATTTAAAATGTAATTACATCACTTATTCCAATTTTCATTTGTTGAATAATTGTTAAAGTTTGTAATTCTTCCATTCTAGTGTTTTTAGAATTTCTACTTAGTTCAGAGGAAAAATAGGAATATGAACTATTTTCATTCCTAGTGGTGTAGAGCTTATACTTATATTATCCTCTTCTTCCTCTATTGGAGTATTTGAGGTAAAATTGAATTGTTATTTATATTAGCAGTATTTTTAAAATATAATTTATTTCAGACGACATGTATTCTATAGTACTTACAGGTTTAAAAGTACTTTAATCGCTTATTTTTCTATCATCCATCTTTTGGTATTGATAGAATTCTTAAATGTAATAATTTTAGTTATATTTCAGTAGTAAATTTATTAGGTTCAAAGAGCTCAATAATTTTATTATTAATCTCTTTGATTTCTACTTCCATTGTATTAGTATATTCATTAATAGAAGTCCGACTTATTGCTAGATCTTCTACTAAATCATTAATTTCAAAATTTTTGTCCAATTCTTAGACATAAACACTCTTCTATTAGAGGATCTATAATAGATATAAAGTAATTTGGTTTAACTTTAAATCCTATGTATGTTTGATTGAATTCCTCCAATAAGTGCTTTTATTGGATTTTCAAATCTTTTATCTAGCGAATCTGTTATTATAGGTATATCATGACCTTTTCTAAATAAATTTCTAATAGTTATCATTATTATTCCTAAATGTATATATCTAACTTGAGGATATTTCTTTATTTCGTTAATCCTCCTCTAGTATCTTTTGCTACTGTATTTTCACTTATTTTTTTGTCTTTGATTCCATATTTTGAATTTATATATTTTATATATTTCTTCTTTAGAAATATAATTTTATTTATTTTTCTATTATTTCATCGAAAAGTCTTTTCTTCTCCAATTAAATTTCCTAATTTTATATCTTGTCGTTCGTTTGTAGGAATTTTTCTAATTGATTATTAGAACTACTTCCTCTATTAAACATAAATATATGTTCTTCATCATCTGTATCGAATCTGTTTCTAATATTAATTCATATATTATTTCTTCAGATTTATTTAGTCTTTTGAACATATTTCTAAATCTTGTTCTTCAAGTGTTTTAATCATTTTCTTTGCACTTTTTCCTTTATTAGGACAATTTGATGCTATGTCACCTTCTTCATCACATATAAAACATTTACAAATTTGTTTTTAGGGTTTTAGAAGTTTTTCTTGTAACAAATCTTTTCTTCTTGTTATAGCCAATATATTTTTATTTCTGGTTTCCATCTAACTAATTTATGCATTCTATTTTTATTTTTATATCCTTTATAAGTGTTAGGACATATTGGTTGACATCCAAATTCCCATTTATTTTCTAAAATTTTTATACAATACTTAGTACTTAATTTATGCTTAACTTGTTTAGAAGCTTTACTTTGTAAACAATGTAAAGTTATTCTTTCTTTTGCAAAATTTATTCTATTTCCTATAGAGTCTATCATTTCGATGGTACTCTAGCTATTTTACTATGTTTTTCTAAATAAGAAACAAATTTTTTATACATATCTCATCCCATGGTGGTGGTAATTTATGAAAATATTGGTTTTCTAAAATTCTATAATTTCATTTTTAGTTTTTGATATTTATAAAGAATTTTTTAGAAATTTCAGATATCCTCGAGGATATAAGGATCATGTTTGAAATGAGATAATCATAATTTGAAATTTGTAATAAAAATTTGATTATTGATTAAATCTTGAAAAGGAAAATAATTTAAAACTTAAATTTTGAAAACTTAAAAATTTTGAGAAACTTTGGAACTCTGGAGAAACGAGTTTTGATTTCTGGAATGGGTAATTGGAGTCGTCCTTTCCATTCTGAATCTGATAGCCTTTTATAGAGGGCTATTATCTCTTTACATCATTTGAACCGAGAATTTTTTCCCTTTCATCATTACATAATTGAGACTTTGATTAAAAATTTTCAGAGAATATATTCTCTGATTACAAAAATACAAACTACAGAGAATATTTACTATTCATGCGTCTTTTCTTGCAGGGAATATTTACTGTTTTCACCAGAGAATATTTCCTGTTCACTTTTCTTTTCTTGCAAGGAATATTTACTTTTTTCGCCAGAGAATATTTCCTATTCACTTATCTTTTCTTGCATGGAATATTTACTGTTTTCGCCAAAGAATATTTCCTGTTCACTCGTCTTTTCTTGCATCATTTTTTCTTGGTCTTGATGATGGTTACTGAAGTGGTATCATTTGCAAGATCCACCATTTTGATTGAAGACGCTGAACATTTTTCATCTTCAGATTCGGAATCCAATGAGCTGAGCATTTTAGCCATGAGTTTTTTGTATTCCTTCTTGGTCTTGGCTTGAACTAACATCGTATTAGCTGTCGACTTTGCTTGAAGGAATTTTTTTGTGGTTTGATCCGGGGCTGCAGACTCACATAATCTTGGATTCATGTTGAAAAAATTATCCAAATATTTTGAATCATATTTTTCATCATTAAACTTGTCCCACCATTTAGTTTTGTAGTTTCGAATTAGTAATAGAATTCCAGTATATTGATCTTGCTCAAAAGAATAATTCCATGAAACAATCCAAGAAATGCACAGTTTTGAGAAAAAATGGATTGTCCTGTAAATGTGTTTTTGATCTGGTTCAGGCTGAAATTTATCAAAGAATTTGGGCCATAAGTTTTGAATTTTTTCTGATAGTATCTCAAAGGATGATGGTCCATACCAATTCCACCATTCTTGGAACCAGTTTGGGATTTTGAATTGGGTACAATATTTGAAATATATGAGCCAAGAATGTCTCATGCATTGGTTGTTCATTAAGAAGGCATTGTACCATGCCATTTGGTAATCCCAATATGTAAAATATGGGTGGTGGTCAATTTTGGTGGTAAATTTGGCTGGGAATTTCATAATAGAATTTGGGTTTTCACTCCAATCCTTTGGTCGAAGAATCTTTAGTATTTGGGCTGTTGAATGGGTAATAAAATTTGGATCTTTTGGGTCGGTGTAGTGTTTGAACAGTACTGATCCAGTTTGAACCAGTATGTTTTCATAATATTGTTGGGGTTTTTGAGAATCCAATGGTTTGAAATGCCATCCATTGAAAAGTTCTTTTGCAAGTATATGTGGAGGTTTTTCTGAAAATTCTTCCTCCATAACAAGAATTTTTTCAAAATATTTGTTTGGAAAATATTGTGAGGATTTTTTGTAACAGTTTGTGAAGACACTGCTATTTCTTTTGGAAAAACATCTTAGAGAGATGTCTCTTTTAAAACATTTTTGAGAGATTTTGGTTTGTGTAAAACAATCTCTTTATTTTTTGAAATATTTGCTGCTTCAGCATCAATTTGTTTGAGAGGAGTTTCCTCTTTCATTTGTGAAAATGTCAATGCTACTTTTGGGGATTAAGAAAGGGACTCAATCCATTTTTTGATTTAAGAACCAATTTCATTTGGATCTTGTGCATCTTGAACTATTGTATTTTTGGAGGATTTTGCTAATAATGATGATTTCTCATTTTCTTCTTCATGGAAAATTTCTTACCATGACTTAATTGGTTTTGAGGAAATTTGGGTTTTGGATGACTCTTCTATTTTCCCTTTTCCTTTGTCTTGGAGTTTGGGTGATATTTTTGAAGAAACTCTCTGGTGAGAAAATCAGGCAAATAATTAGTTTCTCCTTTGATGTATTGAATATCAAAATCAAATATGCTCAAAATTGCCTTCCATCTTGCAAAAATATGTTTTGAGGCAATATTTTGAACATCTTTTTGTAAAACTTCTTTTGCTTATTTGCAATCGATTCGTAAAAGAAAATTTTGATTTAATAAATCACTTTGGAATTTTGTAATGCACAAAACAATTGATAAAATTTTTTTTAATAGTACTATAATTTTGCTGACTTGGATTCCAATTTCTGGAAGTAAACTAAACTATTTGCTATTTTCCCCCTTTAACTTGTTTTAGGGTCCCACCGTATCCTATTTCAGAAGCATATGTTTCTACAATCTTGGGGGCATTCGGGTCGGCTAAATATAAACAAGGAAGCTTAGTGATTTTTTTTTAATTTGGGTGATAATATTGGTGTGCTCATTTGTCCAAGGTTGTGGATTCTTTTTGAGTCTATCATATAACGGTTTACATAATTTGCTAAGACCTGAATAAAAGTCTATGACATAATTGAGGCTTCCTAAGAATCTTTGTAATTGGACTTTATCAAGGATTTGGTCTGGGAATTTGCTAGGAAACTCTATGGACCGTTCTATTGGGGTAATGGTTCCTTGGGTAATGTAATGACCTAAAAATCTTACTTTGGTTTGGAACAAACTTATCTTGGATTTAGAAACTACTAAACCATTATTTTTTTATGACTTTTATAAAGATGGATAAATGTTTGAAATGTTTTTCTAAGTTTTTTGAAAACACTAATACATCATCGATGTATACTATTGTGAATTGAGAATATTAGTAAAAAATATCATTCATTATTCTTTGAAATTCGGATGGAGCATTTTTTAATCCAAAAGGCTTTCCATTCCATTCATATTGTCCAAATGGTACAATAAATGCCGTTTTATATCTTTCTTCTTCTTTTATTTGGATTTGCCAAAATCCAGATTTCATGTCAAATTTTGAGAAAATATTTGCATTACAAAGTTTCTGTAGCAAGTCTTTCTTATTTGGTATTGGGTATCTAATCCATTTTAAGGCTTGATTGAGAGGTTTGTAATTAATTACTAATCTTGGCATTCCTCTTTCGAGTTCTTCATTTTTTATTACATAAAATGCTGAACAACTCCAAGGAGAACTGTTTTTCCTAATTAATTTTTTATTAAGAAGGTATTGTATTTCTTTTTACAAATTTCTTCCATTTCTTTGTTCATTTGTATGAGTCTTGCTTTTTGGGTATTTGTCTTTCATCAAAATTGTTTTCATATGGTAATCTTACTTTGTGTTTTTCCTATTCCAAAAAGCATTAGGAATGTCAAAACAAATTGTTGATTCTATTTCTTCTTTGATTTGATTTATCCTTTTTGTACTTCTCTTTTTCTAATTGTTCAGTCAATTTTTTAAAACATATTTCTTCTTTTAGAAAAGAGATTTGTTTCTGTTTATGATTAATTAAATTATTGATTTGTCCATTATGGATGGATAAAGATTTTAATAAGTTGAAATTTCTTATTTTTGGTTTTTCTACAAAAGGAAATTCTACTTTAGTGTTTAAAACTTTTGAGATAGAATTATTTGTTACTTTATAAGGTTTGAGTAATGATATGAATGGGGTTCCTAATATGACATCTTGGGTAATATCTTTTACCATTAAAAACATGTTTGATATTTTATACCTTTGTTGGATATTTCGTATTGGGAATTTTGTAAGTAATTTTAGTTTTTTACCATTTGCAACTTTAAGAGATTCATTGTTTTGTCAAAATATTTTGTTGGAATTATCCTTCTCTAATGAAGTTTTGGTCTACTCCTGTATCAAAAGGACTATTGTTTCTAATTGAAATTCATTGTTTATGACAATATTTATTTTACTAAATATCCTTGAATAGATACTTGATTAGAACCATCATATATTTCGTGTATTTTCTTTAGGTTCGGTTTCGATGAACTTTTTTGAGATCTCATGTTTTAAGGTTTGCATTTGTTTTTCATTTCTTGTTGTTCCATTTTAAGTTGAGAAAGTTCTTATTTAATTTGTTTTATTTCTCCTTGTAATTCGAATTTGTAATTTTTCTTGGTTTTATTTTTTCATATTTATTAAATATTATATCTTGTATATTATACATTTGTGATTGAATAGAAATAATTTCTTTTTCTTTTTTTGATTTCTCTTTTAATGAGGATTTTAATTTCAAAAGGTATTCTCTTTTAAGTTTTGGGTCTTGAATTTTATCAATAACTGTAACGCCCCAAAAATCCAAGTATTTATTTTTGCATGTTTATAACATAAATAAGCGTCTACTTCAGTGGTTAAGTGATTTGGGTGTTCTTGGTAGTGTCTGAGAAGTCTTGGGTTCAAGTCTGGGCTTGTGCAAAAAAAATTATTTTTAAAGAAGGAAACCCTTGCCTATAGTTAGTAGGCTTTTAAAATTATTGTTGGTAAAATAGGTTAGAATGGGCCTGCTGGTCTAGTGGTTAAGTAGAGTGTCAGTGTGCTAAAGGTCTTGAGTTCGAATACATGTGCAAACAAGGGGTGTTATTTTGTTGCTTGTGCCGTGTGTTGGATTAAAATTCTGATAGTGGAGAGGTTGATAGAGATAATTTAGGAGATTTGGATGGGGGAGTGTTGGAGTGATTTTAGGAGAGAATATGGGATTGTGGAGTTATCCCGATTTGACTGAAGATTCCGGCTATCTCTCTTCCCACTCTCCCAATTTCGATCATTTATGGCATTGTTCTTTTCTTCTTGCTTTTCAAAATTTTACTGTCGCCCTCTCCTTCCTTGCCCTCTGTCGATATTTTTTTGGATTCTTTGCTTCGTCATTTTCTGACGTCTTTCTTCATTTTTGCTGCTTTTTCTTCTTTTACTTGTGCTGCCGAATTATTCCCTTGATTTTTTTTCTTTTTCTCATCTTTGTGTATCTTTTTCGTTCGTTCAATCAAGGGAGTTGTGTTCTTTCTTCGCTGATTACATGTTGGTAGGTAAAGGGTAAGTTATGTGTTAGTTGAGGTAGACGTTGCTTGGTGCAAACCATTTATTTTTATTTTTTTATTTTATTTATTTGCATTTTCTATTCTTTCCATTAGTGATTATGTGTTGTTGACAGCAGTAAATCGGGAGGAACGAGACTTTTCTCATACTACTTCGGGCGCAAACTGAGTTTGAAGCGTTAGGGTAAGTTTCGATTGCTCCTTAATTGAGTAAGTTGTTGGGTTGGTTTTAATTCGATCATTGAAGTGATTAATTGATTAATTGAGTATATATTGATCAATTATAAGTTTGAATTGCTCGGAAGTGCTTTTAAGTGACAAACGAATTAGGTGTGTAAACACAACCCAAATCATACACCGGTAAAAGCCGAAAAATATGAAAAATGACACTGCATGAGCGTGCGCTAGCTCATGTGGTAAACCGAACGCATAAAACGTGGGCATTAGACTGTTGCGGCCACATGTGTTCTTAGGCTGTTTTGGGCCACGATGGGCCGAAATGGGAGATGTGCGCCCAACGGGCTTACGAACCCCACACGGATAAACAACATGAGCATGTGGAGAAAATTGGGCCAAATTGTGTAATTTCATGGCCGAGACTGATTTTGGGCTATGTGGGCCACACGGACCTGTGAGCCGACATGGGCCCGCGTTATGGGCCTTGGGCCTAACTTTATCATTTGACTATTAAGGTTGCATGGGTCACCCGAGACGACTGTGGACATACTGATGGGTCGGTAAGTAGACCTAGACCCCCAAACTATTATAAAATGATTATTTTGCCCTCACGTGGTAAAATGACTATTATGCCCCTATGTTATAAAATGACTGTATGCTTAATGTTATGTATGACTGTATATGAGCATGCCATGATATATATATGCTGTATGGGAATGAGATTATTATGATAGAGAAAGTGTACTGTACTGGCAGCTCTGTTGCAAATACTGTTTAGTGCCGCAACCGGTGCTAATTTTGGAGTGTAGGGATGGGTGGGTGATTTTATCCCCACATGGAGTGTTGGATTGGACTGAGTGGAGTGTAGAGGCTGGATGAGTAGGATTTCTGATTGCATGTCTGAACTGTTACTATCACTGTAATGGGCTAAGGCCCAACTGAACTGAACTGTTATTAAATTGGGCTTAATCCCTAGCTGTAATTGCATTGGCTATTTGCTTTTATGGAGTTACACACTGAGTTTTCGTAAACTCACCCCTCTGTTTATCTTACAGGTAATCCCCAGTCTTAGGGATCGGTGTTGCAAGGGACTCGAAAGTGGCCACACAATCGCAGTTGCTTTTATATTTGACTTTTTTTATTTATAAGGAATTTATTTTGGGTATTTGTTTTGTAATAAGGCCGCTTTAAAATTTTCTTTAAAACTTTTAATTTGGGGATTTTACTTATTTTGATTCATATCTGATAGAAGTAGGACGCAAATTTTCAAAAGATCAATTTTTTTTAAAACACCACGTTTTTGTACCATAAAATAAAAGCTACCGCATCAAAACAATGTTTTGAATATAGTAACAAACAAATAAAATCCACAAACTGCTAAAGACAACTTGGGTTTCAATAAACGAGGATTAATATAGAGCGGGTTTTTCAGTGAACTATGTTTTCGAAAAACACTTTAATGTGATACCGCCAGATTCGGCCATAATGTCTGGGCCGAATTTAGGGTGTTACAATAACTTCGATCATAAATTCTTGGTCTTTGGTTAACATATTAACTGAGGGTTCATTTTCATCATCAGAAGACAAAGATGTTGTATGTAATTCGCCTACTTGTAATCCATTTGTTTCGGTAGATTTATCATTTTCAGAAGAAGTTGTTTCTAATAGAATCTCATTTAATTTTTGTTCTATTTCTTCATCTAGATTTAAATTATTGATTTTTCTTTTAATTTTACAATATTTTGAGATATGTCTTGGTTTTCCACATCTATAACATTTTATTGTTTTATCAATTTTGTTTTCTGCTTTTTGTTGTTTCTTTCCTTTTCGTATTTTCTATATTTGGGTTTTTATAATATTCTAAAATATTTTTTTCTATTTTTGGTTTTACAGGGCAACATGTTTTTGAAGAAGAAAATTCATTCCTAATTTCAAATTGGTGGCGTAATGATCATAATTCCTTTTTACATTGATATATTTCTTTCTTAAGTTGTTTTGTAATTTTAAATCTTGACAAATTTTTAATCATTCTTTTGGGTGAAACTAATTAGTTCACCATATGTAAGCTTTTCATATGGAATAATACCTCGATATTTTCTCTTATTTGATTTCTAAATTTTTCTCCTAATAAAGTGGGAAGTCTGTTAGAAACTTTTCTTTCCAAAACGATTGTTGGTTATCAGATCTTTTCATAATTCTAGTCATAAAGAAATCTTTATACCATTTAAAATCGGTTGATTTTTTGCATTTTAAATTTGATAATAATTCTGAATTCCTATCTTTAAGATGAGAAGGATCTCCTATAAAGTGTTTAGAGATTGAGAAAATTAAAGTTGCTACTGCATCTTGGATTTCTCTTCCTTGTTCATCTAAAATAATTATTCCTTGATCATCCTTTTTTATTGCTTTTAAAATTTCTTTCTGTTGGGTTTTAGTGAGTGCATGATCCCACCATCCTTTTAATTGACCAGTAAATCCAGCAACTAAAAGATTAGCTATAGCATGATCACTGATTATTCCATTTTGGTTTTGGGTTTTATAAACATTTGAAACCATTTTCATTTGTTGTAATAAACGAAGAATATTGTATTCAGACATTCCATCTATATTCCATTCATAAATTGTATTAGCATTGTATTTGTTCTGGAAAACAAGCTTTTTTTCTATATTAAGATCAGGTGCAGTGCTTTTTGGATAATATAATCTTTTTGGTTCTTTCCAAGCCATCTTGTTAATTTGTTGTTTATTTGACTGGTCAGAGTTAGATTGGAAGGATTGGAGTAATGTATTTACTGAATGTTGGGCTTGTATTGGGGTATCAGGTGCAATTAATTCAAACTTGTAACTTTTCAAAGCATCAAGTCTATTTTGGATTTCTGTTAAGAAATCATTTTGGGTTTTTTGGAAAGGTTTTGGAATCTCATAAGGTGTGAATATTGGTTCTTTAGAACTTTTTTTTGTTATCTCTTTTACTGGTTCTTTCCTAATCGGTTGACTTTCCACCAAATTCTCAATATAATCTAATTATTTTCCTATTGTATGAAGGCTGATATTTGTATTGTAGTTTTGTTCTACTATCATTTTAACATCTTTTGATGAGATTTGTTCTCCTGCATCAGGAACTCTCATTCTTAAACGATTTGCTTTTATTCTAGTATTTTTGTGAAGATATTGAACCTCCATTTAAAGGGGATGTCGAGATTCAACTTCTCCTTTATATGTCTACCATCTAGTATTATGTTTTATTGTATTAACAGATTCTGAATAATATTTTTCAAACTATTTAAATAATTTATATGGATTTTATGTGTACTCATAAATTCATAAAATTCTTGAAGAATGCTTTCTTTTTATCATTATAAAATTTAAAGCAATCTTCTCTTTTTTGCTTATTTTGTTGGAATAGAAGTTCTTTCTACACCAATCTTTGTTTATCTCAAAAGTTTTTTCTAAAACAAATATTTCTGAATTTTCTCCTTGTCTTGCATTATTAGTCATTGATGAATATGTTGGTGAAATATTAGGTGAATTTTGGGGCTCTCTTCATGTCTGGCATAGATAGGTTGAGCTATATTTGAGGAATTATCTATTCCTTGTAAATTGGTTCTAAATGTTGTTGGGATAGAAGAGACAGAGGCTCTAGCTGTCCTTAAATCTGCTATTTGTGTTTCTAGATTTGACTCTTCTTCTAAATTTAATCTCCTAAAAGTTGTGCTGGTACTTCCTATTTCGAAGGAATGTCTTGGATGCATTCTTTGTGGCCTGTTGAATATTAATTCAACTGTGCCATCTTGGTGTTGAGAGATTTCACTTAATAAAGTGCTTCTTATGGGAGTTGGTGCCACAGGGTCTATAGCACCCTCAAGTTTTCACTTATCAGGAATGTTTATTTCATGCCATTGTATTATTCTTGGGATTGTGGTATGAGATCTTGAAGTATCTGTTTCTATTAAGAGGGTTTCTCCTTTTGGATTTTGGAGTAAAGCCTTGGTATTAACTACATAATACATAACTTTGAAATGGAGTCTATAGACTAATGTTAATACTTTCGTACCAAGAAGCATTTTGTAGTTACGGGTATGTATTTGAAGGGTCAAAGATAGTAAAATATTTTTGTTAATGAAAGAAACCATAAAATTTGGATAACAATTAAAATGTATTGGGCCTGTACATAGGTTGTTTCTATAGTTCCTAATAATGAGTCATTAAACATGATGTGTGTCGAAACCATTTTTTTTGAAAACAAAAATTAGTTGCCAACTTTGAAAAACGAAAATTGGAGTCGCCACCGATCCTTTATGGAGGTGTGATCGGCTCACATTGAAGACGATTTTGGGCTGCGAAATTTGAAAAAACAAGTTCGGGAGTCAATTACGCACGAGGAAGGGTTAGCACCCTCGTAACACCCAAAATTGGTACCTAATTGATTATTAATGTCTTATATTCGAATGTCGTAAATTAAAAACGATCCCTTTTTTATTAATAACATATTTTAAAATAATACATATAAAATTAAAATGATAATATACAATAAATTTAAACAATGTCGATAATAAACTTAAAATAATATTAAGCTTAATCATTAAAATAATATTAATTAAAAATTAAATACATTAAAAATAAGGGAATAATAAATACTTAAAATAAATTTAAAGAAAAGCAAGCACATTAGATTAGTAGGGATTAAATTGAACTCAAAATAGAATTAAAGGGAAAAAAATGAAAATAAAACAAAATGAAGGGCCAGTGTATAATGCGCGAATAACATGAGGGCCAAATGAGATATATTCCCTTCCCTCAAAACGCTGCGTTTTGGTATGGACAGAAATGAGACAAAAATAAAATGTCAGGCAAAATTTTAAAAAAATCGTGAAAGGATTGACTTGAATGCGTCATAAACGTAGGGGACCGTTTGTGCAAATTCCCCATGCGCCATAAAACACGCGAATCTGGGACTAGCGGGTCGTGTCACGCACGCGGGTATGGCCTTATACGGCGCCGTTTTGGGGCCATTAAAACAAGCTCGAAACGACGCCGTTTCATGCCTGTTATAAAATCAATTTTTTTCTAAAGAATTCATTTTTTGCCCTCTTTTATAAAAAACAGATGAACCCTCTGCTAGGGTTTTCACTTTTCTCTACCGCCGCCGCGTCACTGCCCTTCTACCGAGGCTCCACCGTGATCAGTGGCCGGATGCTCACCGAGTTGGGTTTTTGAACCTCGTTGGAGCAGACCCAAGGACAAAGGTAAGCTTTCTTTCTTCTATTCCTTTTATTTTATGCATAAAAATAAAAAATAAAAAGAACGACGAACACCAAAATAAAAAAAAACCACATTTTATTCGAACTTTTTTTGTTCTTTTTGTATCTCTATTTTCAATCTTTTTCTCTGTATTTTTTCTATAAAACCAGTATCCCCCATTTTACATATTTTTGATGGCTTTTTATAGTCAAATAAAAGGAAAATAACATAAAAATATTCTACTTTCCTATTATGTTTTCATTATTTGCTGTCATTGTTGCTGATATTCCATTTTTCCTGCTTGTTTCCTTTTTTGTGTTGTTTGCAGGTCAATCAGTGGAGACTCCGGCGGCGGCGGCGGCGGCGCAAGTGTGCGTGAGGAGCGCGAGGCGACCGTGCGGCGCGCCCTAGGGTTCATTCTTTTCTGTTCACTGAACTTTGTTGTGTTAAGACTTTGGGCTTGCTGTTTTGTTTTGGGTTTGGGCCACATAGGCCTGCTATAATTTGGGCTCTTTTATTGTAATGGACTGTTTTTATTTTTTATTTTGGTTTGGTTCATTTGGTGCGGGCCGGGCTAATTGGGCCTATTACAATGTGTCTTTGGTCTCTTAAGATAATTAAAATTGACGTATTTTTAGTGGCTTCAACACTAAGAGGTTTGACACCAACCTGGACTAGTCCAAAATGATATATTTATATTTTTTTCTTTGAGTTTATTAATGACGACTCTATCTAATAATTGGATTGTTTCATATTCTTTTTGAATAGTTAAACTCCTTTCTTTTGTTTTTATGACATAACTGCAAAAAGCATTTAAATTTTCAAAAGTTATTTTCTTGTAGACTTGGTTTGTTGGAACTCTTGGAAGAGTCCAATTATCAAATCTTTGGGGAATATTTTCATAATGTTCTTCTTGTTCATTAACAGTGTTGTTTGAGGTTTGGTTAGACTCTTAGGATTGACTGGAAACAAAGCCTGTAGAAGAATTGGTTCTTCTAAGAAAATGAAACATTCTTTGTTTTCTTATTTCCTACAAGAGGGTTCTACTATCTGGATTTCTGGATTATAAAAGTTGCCTACAGGGATACTTTTTTCTTGACACGCCTAACCCATGGCTAATTGGACAGTGTATCAATACTCAGCAAAATAATAATACATTAATGAAGATAGTTAAACCAGAACCCGAAAATATTGAAAACAAATTGCATATTTTCAAAACTTAGAAATACTTGCTCCTCTTTAGCTCTGATACCATACTGTCTCGAAAGATTCAAATTTTATTACCCATTTAACATCCCAAATACTAAAGATTTTTCAACTAAGGGACAGTCTGGAACAAACTCCCGAGAATCTAAGGATCGAGTTTGAAATGAGATAATCGTAATTTGAAATTTGTAATAAAAAATTGATTAAATCTTGTAAAGGAAAATAATTTAAAACTTAAATTTCAAAAAATTTGAAGAACTTTGGAACTCTAGAGAAATGAGTTCTGATTTCTGAAATGAGTACTTCGAGTCGTCCTTTTTATTCTGAATCTGATAGCCTTTTATAAGGGGCTATTATATCTTTACATCATTTGAAACAAGAAATTTTTCCCTTTCATCATTACATAATTGAGACTTTGATTAAATCTTTTCAGAGAATATATTCTCTGATTACAAAAATACAAACTACAGAGAATATTTACTATTCATGTGTCTTTTCTTGCAGGGAATATTTACTGTTTTCGCCAGAGAATATTTCCTGTTCACTTATCTTTTCTTGCAGGGAATATTTACTATTTCTGCCAGAGAATATTTCTTGTTCATTTGTCTTTTCTTGCAGAGAATATTTACTATTTTCGCCAGAGAATATTTCTTATTCACTCGTCTTTTCTTACATCATTTTTTCTTGGTCCTGATGATCGTTACTGAAGTGGTATCATCTGCAAGATCCACCGTTTTGATTGAAGACGCTGAAGATTTTTCATCTTCAGATTCAGAATCCAATGACCTGAGCATTTAAGCAATGAGTTTTTTGTATTCCTTCTTGGTCTTGGCTTGAGGTAACATCGCACTAGCTGTCGACTTTGCTTGAAGGAATTTTGCTATGGTTTGATCCGGGCCGGACTTACATAATCTTGGATTCTTGTTGAAAAAAATATTTAAATATTTTGAATCATATTTTTCATCATTAAACTTGTCCCACCATTTAGTTCTGTAGTTTCAAACTAGTAATAGAATTTCAGCATACTGATCTTGCTCAAAAGAATAATTCCATGAAACAATCGAAGAAATGTATAGTTTTGAGAAAAAATAGATTGTCCTGTAAATGTGTTTTTGGTCTGGTTCAGGCTAAAATTTGTCAAAGAATTTGGGCCATAATTTTTGAAATTTTTTTTGTTAGTATCTCAAAGGATGATGGTCATACCAATTTCACCATTCTTGGAACCAGTTTGGGAATTTGAATTGGGTACCGTATTTGAAATATATGAGCCAAGAATGTCTCATGTGTTGGTTGTTCATTAAGAAGGCATTGTACCATGCCATTTGGTAATCCCAATATGTAAAATATGGGTGGTGGTCAACTTTGGTGGTAAATTTGGCTGAGAATTTCTTAATAGAATTTGGGTTTTCACTCCAATCCCTTGGTCGAAGAAACTTTAGTATTTGGGCTGTTGAATAGGTAATAAAATTTGGATCTTTTGAGTCTGTATTGTGTTTGAACCAGTATGTTTTCATAATACTGTTGCGGTTTTTGAGAATCTAATGGTTTGAAATGCCATCCATTGAAAAGTTCTTTTGCAAGTATATGTGAAGGTTTTTCTGAAAATTCTTCCTCCAAAACAAGAATTTTTTCAAAATATTTGTTTGGAAAATATTGTTAGGATTTTTGTGTAGCAGTCTGTGAAGACACTGCTATTTCTTTTGGAAAAACATCTTGGAGAGATGTCTCTTTTAAAACATTTTTGAGAGACTTTGGTTTGTGTAAAACAATCTCTGTATTTTTTGAAATCTTTTCTGCTTCAGTAGCAATTTGTTTGAGAGGACTTTCCTCTTTCATTTGTGAAAAGGCCAATGCTACTTCTGAGGATTGAGAAAGGGACTCAATCCATGTTTTGATTTGAGAACCAATTTCATTTGGATCTTGTGCATCTTGAACTATTGTATTTTTAGAGGAGTTTGATGATGATGATGATTTCTCATTTTCTTCTTCATGGAAAATTTCTTACCATGACTTAATTGGTTTTGAGGAAATTTGGGTTTTGGATGACTCTCCTATTTTCCATTTTCCTTTGTCTCGGAGTTTGGGTGGCATTTTTGAAGAAACTATCTAGTGAGAAAATCAGGAAAAAAATTAGTTTCTCCTTTGGTGTATTGAATATCAAAATCAAATATGCTCAAAATTGCCTGCCATCTTGCAAAAATCTGTTTTGAGGCAATATTTTGAACATCTTTTTGTAAAACTTCTTTTGCTGATTTGCAATCGATTCGTAAAAGAAATTTTTGATTTAATAAATCCCTTTGGAATTTTGTAATGCACTAAACAATTGATAAAATTTCTTTTTTAATAGTACTATAATTTTGCTGAGTTGGATTCCAATGTCTGGAAGTAAACTGGACTATTTGCTCTTTTCCCCCTTTAACTTGTTTTAGGATCTCACCGTATCCTATTTCAGAAGCATCTGTTTCTACAATCTTTGGGGCATTCGGATCGGCTAAATATAAACAAGGAAGCTTAGTGATTTGTTTTTTAATTTGGGTGATAATATTGGTGTGCTCATTTATCCAAGGTTGTGGATTCTTTTTGAGCCTACCATATAACGGTTTACATAATTTGCTAAGAACTGGATAAAAGTCTATGACATAATTGAGGCTTCCTAAGAATCTTTGTAATTGGACTTTATCAAGGATTTGGTCTGGGAATTTGCTAGGAAACCCTATGGACCGTTCTATTGGGGTAATGGCTCCTTGGGTAATGTAATGACCTAAAAACTTTACTTTGGTTTGGAACAAACTTATCTTGATTTTAGAAACTACTAAACCATTATTTTTTATGACTTTTATAAAGATGGATATATGTTTGAAGTGTTTTTCTAAGTTTTTTGAAAACACTAATACATCATCGATGTATAATATTGTGAATTGAGAATATTGGTAAAAAAATATCATTCATTATTCTTTGAAATTCGGATGGAGCATTTTTTAATCCAAAAGGCTTTTCATTCCATTCATATTGTCCAAATGATATAGTAAATTTCGTTTTATATCTTTCTTCTTCTTTTATTTGGATTTGCCAAAATCCAGATTTCATGTCAAATTTTGAGAAAATATTTGCATTACAAAGTTTCTGTAGCAAATGTTTCTTATTTGGTATTGGATATCTAATCCATTTTAAGGCTTGATTGAAAGGTTTGTAATTAATTACTAATATTGGCATTCCTCTTTCGAGTTCTACATTTTTTATTACATAAAATGCTGAACAACTTCAAGGAGAACTACCTTTCCTAATTAATTTTTTATTAAGAAGGTATTGTATTTCTTTTTTACAAAATTCTTCCATTTCTTTGTTCATTTGTATGGGTCTTGCTTTTGTGGGTATTTATCTTTCATCAAAATTATTTTCATATGGTAATGTTACTTTGTGTTTTTCCTATTCGAAAAAGCATTAGGAATGTCGAACAAATTGTTGATTCTATTTCTTCTTCGATTTGATTTATTCTTTTTGTACTTCTCTTTTTCTATTGTTCACTCAATTTTTAAAACATATTTCTTCTTTTAGAAAAGAGATTTGTTTTGCTTTTGATTAATTAAATTATTGATTTGCCCATTATGGATGGATAAAGATTTTAATAAGTTGAGATTTCTTATTTTTGATTTTTCGCAAAAGGAAATTCTATTTTTGTGTTTAAAACTTTGGTGGAGATAGAATTATTTGTTACTTTATAAGGTTTGAGTAAGAATATGAATGAGGTTCCTAATATGACATCTTGGGTAATATCTTTTACCATTAAAAACATGTTTGATATTTTATACCTTTGTTGGATATTTCTACATTGGGGATTTTGTAATTAATTTTAATTTTTACCATTTGCAACTTTAATACCAAACATGTTATTAGTTGTTTGTTTGTAAATTTTTGGGGTTAGGGTTTATTGTTTTGTTTACTTTCGGTGACCAATTTTATTTTAAGTTTTTTCAATTTCATAAATTGTTTTCCTAGGTTAATTTATTTTTAATTAATTGTTTTTAAGTCAAAATAAAAGACTTATTTTCTTTTAAATTTTAATTGGTACAACCAATTATAATTCACCAATAAAAATACATTAAAAAGAAAAGAAAGCTAAGAGGTCAAATCAAGTGGAGAAGTGCAAGGAAAAAAAGGAAAATTTTCTATTCGATTCTTGTACACTTTTTCTTTCTACAGTAACATTTTCTATTCAAGAAAAGAAAGTTGATGATTTGAGTTTATGATACTATCATGTTTGATTCTCACATAATAAATACATTGTTCTTATCTTAAATTATCAATCATCATACTGATTTGGGGTTCCCATGCTTAGTACATATTATTCGAGTAATTAAAAAATTCATATTCTTTTAAGAAAAAACTAAATTTTTAACGTAATACAAATATTTTTAATGTAATACCAAATTTTCTAATGGATACTAATATTTTAAAGGCAATACTAAAATACCACAATTTTTAACGAGATCCTCTTAAAAATTTTACTACTTGATTAGAAAGTTTTGTATACCAAAATCCGGAATCTAACAACCTTTGCCAAGAAGGTCGTCACTCGGCACCATCGATTGTCGCTCTCCGACAATCAATCAACACAAAAAATCCACCTTAAAATTATTTTGACCTTTTTCAAACTTGACATCAATTTTATTATGCCCATGCAAGGTGTTAGGTGTCTAGATCGGTTTTCAAGCTCAGGCTCGACCCAACCTGAAAAATGACTTTACTTTTTTGCCCAAGCCCGACCCAATTTAAGAAAGGTACACTGGGGGACGACCTAGTCAGTCCATTTTTGTTTTTTTTAGATTAGTTTTTATTTAAAAATAATTTTAAAAAAAATATTGTACACTAAATGCACTAAAAAAGTTAAAATAAAAATTTTCTAACACATTAAACATAAATTAAAAAGTATTTATATTAAAAGACATTACCATAAATATAATAAATGTTTTATTATATTAAAAAATATATAATATTTTTATTTTATTAAATATAATTTTAAAATTTTATATTTTGGGTTAGGTTATTTAGTTGGGTAAGTTTTTTTAGGTTTTAGGTAATGATTTTAATTGTTATTGGGTTAGTTATTTAATATAATTATATAATTATTATTTAACATGTGAAATTAATATAATTAATTTTTATAACATAATATATTCAGGTCGGGCTTGGGCCGAGAAATCTTGCCTAAGGCCTAACCCATATAGAAAATAGGATTTAAGTTTTACCCAAACCTATTTTTTAGGCCTCATATTTTTGTCCAAACCCTCCCATTTTCTAGGCAGGCTTTTGATCTTGGGTGGGTGACCCAGCCTATGAGCAAGTCTAGTTTTGTAAAGAAAAAAAAAACCCAAAATTTCCTAATTCAATAGTGTAACCGCCTGTTTTCAATGGTGTCAAAAATAGTGATTTTGTGACCACGATTCCGACGAGCGAGTTAGTATTTTAATATTTATTTAATGTTTATGAGTATTTATTAAGGTCGTATTAAATTTCCATTAAGAAATTTTAAAGTTTGGATAGTTAATTAAGTAAAAAGGACTAAATCGTTAAAGCTAAAAAAAGTTAGTTCTATTAATTAATTGTATCAATTAGTCCATGTTTCATAGGGCCGTATGAGATTATTGAAAGAATTGGGCTAGTAGCTTACCGTTTAGCTTTATCGACGAAATTAGAGAAATTTCATAATGTTTTCCATATGGATGTTGCAACAGTATCGATCTGACCCCTCACATGTGATTTTGCCAGTCGATGTGGAAATTCAGCTTGATATGTCGTATAATGAAGAACCAATTAGAATCTTGGCTCGAGAAGTTAAAGAATTAAGAAATAAACATATAGCTTTGGTTAAAGTTCTTTGGCACCGTCATGGGGTCGAGGAAGCTACCTAAGAATCAGAAGAGGCTATGAAAGTGCAATACTTGAACCTATTCTTTGGTAAAATTTTCAGGGACGAAAATTCCTTTAAGGGGAGAGTTGTAATAGCTCATTTTCAGTGGTGTCGAAAACAGTGGTTTTGTGATCATGATTATGACGATCAATTTAGTATTTTAATATTTATTTAATATTTACGAGTATTTATTAAGATCGTATTAAATTTTCGTTCAGAAATTTTAAAGTTTGGATAGTTAAGTAAGTAAGAAAGACTAAATCATAAAAGCTAAAAAGTTAGTACTATTAATTAATTGTATCAATTAGTTATGGAAAGGTAATTAAATGGACTTAGTGAGTGAATATACCATATAATATGTTAGTGGATAGTTATGACAAGGTTGAATTGAAATTTTAATTAATAATAAAGGTAAAATGGTAAATTAGTAAATAAACACAAAATTAATTAAGTTAAAATCTTCTTCTTCTTCATTTGGATGTTCTTGTACCAAAGCTTAGTTCTTGTGCATGGTATTTATTTGATGCTCGTTTTTATTGATTTTTATGTTTATGAGCTCGTAATAGATTAATCTAGCAAGCCCGGGGGTCAATTTGTAAAGTTGTTAAAAGTCTAGAAACTTGCCATGAATAATTTTGTAGTATTTGTGAATTTAGTTGATAGATTATTAAACTTGGTTGTTAAATAGACATATTTTGTTAAATGATTTTAATGATTTTAAAGTTTAAGGGTCTATTTGAGAAAATAGAAAAATTCAATGATAATAGTGTGAAATAGTAGAAAATATGGGCTGTTTGTAAACCTATTAAAAATTGGTTAGCATGGTTTTAGTTAAAATGTTCAATTAACGAGTTTTAGATTTAGGGACTAAATTGTATAAAAGTTAAAATGTTAGAGATAATTTCATAAATTCACATTAAAATGGGTTATAAGCTAGAATTAATGATATTAAGCTATTTGAATTATTTAATTGAATGAAGTTATTATTTAGATCAAGAAAAGAATCAACCGGACTTGAGTCGAGGGAAAGTGAAAGTCTCGAAAAAGTGAAAGTCTCGAATTAGTTCTCGACTTTGTTGTAACAACCGTTGTAATCGAGGTAAGTTCGTATGAGTATTAAACTTATTAATTGTTGTTTTGATTATATGTTAATTAATGTTATGCTAGGTATAATTTAAATTGATAATAATACAATTGTAACACCCCAAACCCGACCTGGACGTTACGGCCGAATCTAGCAGTGTTACATGGTAGTGTGTTTGAAAACCATAGGTTGTGTTGGAAAACCGTAACTTTGCTTAAAGCAGTTTCCACTTAGAAACTTTTCATTATTACTTGTTAATTCTAAAGTCGTGTTAATGAATCAGTCGAAATTTTTCAAAACGTTTATTCTATGCGGAAGCTTTTAAATCAGTTTGCATATTTGAGCGTATTTTGTTAAAACGTTTGTTTCTTTTTAAAAACTCGAATATTCCTAGTACTAGCAGTTGTAATTCGAACAATAGAAACCCCAAATTAAAATAAAAAAAATCCAAAGAGGCCATAATTACAATAAAATACCCCCAAAATAGAATAAAAATTTTAATTAAGTACTAAATCGAATTAAATAGGTCGTGTGGCCACCGCTGAGTCCTCCGTCCCATCGATCCACCTATGTTTGGGGATTACCAGTACAGTCAAATCAGAAGGGTGAGTTAACGAAAACTCAGTGTGTAATCCCATAGTAAGCAAACAGACAAAAAAAAAACAATCACAGTCTGGGCCTAAGCCCTTTTCAGTATCAGTGACAATAACAGTTTGGGCTTTAGCCCATTTCAGCGTAGAAGCAATCATGTGTTTGGGCCTTGGCCCATTACAGTAACAATAATCAGTACAGTAACAGATTATACAATATACAGGTTCTACCCAACCAGCCTCTACACTCCATCTCCATCCAACCCTACACTCCATGTGGGGATATAATCAACCCACCCATCCTTACACTCCAAAGTAGTACCAATGCGGCACTAGACAATAGTTGCAGCTGAGCTACTAGTAAGTTAGGCTCGAGGCCTTTCAATACACTTCCTCCAATCAATATCAATCCCCAACCCAATGCAATGCATCATACAGTCATGTCATGGTATCATGTATAAACAGTATAGGGTATATAACATGCTCAAAGTGCAAACATACATATCTATCTCATATAGGCATATAACAGTCTTTTAGTCATTTTAGTCAATTAGGGGTCTAGGTAAACTAACTGACCCTTTAGTAGGTTCACAGTCGACTTGGGCGACCTGTGCAACCTTAGCAGTCAAACAGTGAAAATGGGCTCACAAGCCCATGTTGTATGTCCATGTGAGCCCACACACTCGTATGGCCTGTACGGCCCGAAATGGCCTTGGCCGTATGGATCACACGGCTTGACTCAATATTCCCACACACTCGTGTGAGGCCCATGCGCCCGTGTGGCACACACGGCCCAATTCGGCCCGACCCATGAATCGCACATGGCCAGTCTCGACGATCACATGCCCATGCTCGATCACACGGCCTACCACACGGCAGTCGTACGCCTGTGTGACATCGACAATCATATTTTCGGCTTTTCACCGATTCCCACTTTAGAGTTGTGTTTACAAACCTGACTTCGTTAGGAGTTAGGCCGCACTCCGGGTACACCAAAACCTAAATTCAACCAAAACGTCATTCAATCAACTACATAATTCGTTAATCAAACAAAGCCAAACGATGTTAAGGAATGATCAGCAACCAAAACCCTTTACCAAAACCAACCGAAACCGCACCCTCAATTCCTTGATGAAGCACCAACCAACCCTAGATCTCCACCTACCACGAGAGCCACAAAAATATTTTGTTTCAACCCTTAATCGCATTTCACTTAACAAGTCAATTAAACCCAAGAATATACATACAACCTTTCATTCAACAACTTATACAACAAAACAACAAACACCTACTCACTTACCAACTGTAGACAGGATAGAGTGCAAAAATGAAATAGACAAAGGGTAACGTAGAACTCACCTTTCAATATTTGGCCAAGGAGAGGAGCCAAAATTATGCACGGCTGGCTTGAGGGGAAAAGAAGCTAGCATAAAAAAAATTGGGAATAGAAAGAGGGAACCAAATTTTGAAACAAAGGCAGCAAGTGGAGGAAAAACAATTAAAACAAAACCAAGAAAGAGCATAACAGATGGAGAGGAAGACAGTCACAGCAAAAAGAAAATCGAATGACACAATCAGCACCAATGAACTTGGAGTAGACAACAAAAATCAAATGGGAGAAGAAAAAATCAAGGAGGAAATTCGGCAGCAACACGGAGGTTTTAGGGGAAGAAAACGACAGTAAAATTGAAAAATAAGAGAGAAGGTAAAAAAACCTCTATCAGGCACCGAAATTTTGAAACAGAGAGAGAGCCGAATTCAACATCCCCCAAATCAAGATAACTTCTCACATCCCATAATTTCCTCCTAAAATAACTCCAACCATCCAACTACTCAGACTTTTAATGAAACACAAACTCTCGCCGTCCATCCCTACAAAAAATTTAATCCCTTCGCGCATGCAAGGATTTGAACTTTAGACCTCAGGTAACAATAGCAAGCCACTCATCCCCTAGACCAAGAAGCCCATTTTGACATATTTCACCAATATTTATTTAAAAGCCTACCGATTAGAGATAGGGATTTAATCATTTAAAATAAAAATTTGCTCAAGCTAAGGCTTGAACCCAAGACTTTTCAGGCACTCTCAGAACACATAACCACTGAAGCATATACACAGTTGTGTCACAACATACAAAAATAAATATAAAGGATTTTAGGGTGTTACAACAATGTTTTGGATATTGGATGGTTTACTAGTCCCATTTGAACCTTATGAATAATTAGGATACAAATGACATGTCATTAGGGATTATATGGTTTTGGGTGTTGGTCCTAGATGTCCTACCGGTGGTAGAGGTCCTGCATTTGTTGCGTATTCTCTACAACTCGTGTGAGTAGTATCGTGTAGCTAACATTTCGACCCATAGCTCATGTGATCAGACCCATTTCACTGCTCGTGTGAGAATTATTGAGACGGCTACAGTTACATGAAAAGGCAAACTTCTTGATAGCATTTCTAGAGTATATGATGTTATTCTATATGGTTCAACAAGTAATTAAGGTTTAATGGAAATGTATGTATATGAGTTGGTTTATGTTAATTAACATATGAAATGAAAAGTATGGTATGTGCAAATGGATTGAAAAGGGAATTAATTAAACATGTGATAAATGGTATGTATATGGAAATTCATTTCATGATATGTGCCATGTTACATAGGTGATATATTTTTCAGTATATTTACTAACCATGCGAACTGTTGTGATAGGAAAGGAAAATTTCCTTATGATTAATGAGAAATGTTGAATGGTTTATCGTTTTATGTTTGGTAAGTTTAAGTTTCTTTTATATGAGCTTATTAACCGTTAGTTGCTTACGGAGTTGTTTTTCTATCTTGAAGATCATCAAAAAGCTTGACCGGTTGGAATCTTGTTGGAGCTTTATCACACTACCCGTCGACCATTTTGGTAGTTTTTGGTCATTTTGGCTATGGTTATAAATGGCATGTATAGGGATCAAATGTATTAGGAGTTTTTAATCATGCTATTTGGTCAAGCTGTTGTGGTTATGTTTCTTGTGTATATATTTTGCTTTTGACTTGTAAATGCATAGGTAAATATATGTGTTTTGGTCACTTTTAAATGCATTGTAAGTATATAGCATATGACTTGTTGATATATAAATGAGGTGGTTCAATGATATGTAGCTGAGTATCATGTATGTTTAAGGTATGAAATGTAGTTTTGAATGAATTGAATTGGTGTGTGAATTGAGGTGCCTTTTGATGACATATTGGTTAGATATAGGAAGGATGAATATTTGGCATGTTTATGATGTTTTGAATGTGCTTTTAACCATGTGAAATAGGTTGGGTATGGTATGTCTCGGTGTGCAAGAATTTAGGCTTGATTTGGATTATTTTAAGGACAACTTATGCTGCACACGGCTTGGGACACGGGCTGTCACACGGCCATGTGCCACACACACTTACCCTACACGGTCGTGTGTTATTATTGTTTTAGGTGCAGGTTTCACACGGTCTAAGACACGAGTGTGTGTCTTAACTTAGTATGTAACATGGTTTGGCATATGGCCTACGACACGACCGTGTGACCCAACATTGAATACACACACGGTTTGGCACATAGCCGTGTGTCCCTATTTTGAATATCTACATAAGCGGACACACGGCACGGGCTAGGACACGGCTGTGTGTCTAGACTTCGAATGTTCACATGGTTTGGGCTATGTCTCATGGCCGTGTGACCCCTATTTCTAAAATTTTCAAGTTTTTCCAAAATTTTCTGTTTTGCTTCAAATTGATCATTGAATGTTCCCAAACTATTTTTAGGGCCTTATAAGCTAGATTTAAGGCCCGTAAGTGTATATTTATCATAATTAAATTGAGTTATTAAATGACAATGTTTAAATTGCATAATTGTTTCTATTTTGAATTTGAACGTTTTGTTTTGTACAGTAATACTCCATAACCCTAATCCAACGATGGAGACAAGTTAAGGGTGTTACATATAGCCAAACTTTTTAACTCTTTCTCTATGATCTCCATTTTTGGTCATCGGTTCGACCTAAGATTTTAGTATGTTACTAACCTCCTCTTAAATTGTCATTTCATTGTTTGGATTTTTCAAAAGTGACCCAAATTTTTCATGAGAAGTCAACAACTGCAACTCTCTCATTTTCAAAAAAAAGAGAAAACATTTTGTTTCTTTTACTTTTGTTATTAAATATCAACTTTTCAACTTGAAAAAAGAAATTCTTCTTTGATTTCTTTCTTCATTATAATCAAAACTCATATTCGTTTTTTCCTCAAGAATTAAAATGATTGAGAGAAATTTTTTTCATGGAGGATTTTAATCTCCACTTTTTGTTTGCATTAAGAAATTTTGATGTTAAAAATTTTGAAATATTCTAAAATACGTTTTTGGGTGTTGGTTTTGATTTGAAAAAAAAAGAATAAGAGAGTAGTTTTGAAAGCTAACTTTGGGGTTTAAGCTCTAGATTTCAAAAGAGAAAATAAGAAGATTAAGTCTTGAAGGAAAACAAAAATATTTGGAAAAAATTTAGTTTAAAAATTGAAAATTAATTAGTCTACCGATATGATAAATTAACTTTGTTTAACATTCGTTGTAATGATAGTTAGAAGGAAAACAAGCAGCAAAAAGAAAATAAAAGTAAAAAAGAATCGACACAACTGATTTATTACAGTCTGATATTTAATGGTACTAGAAAATACGATTTTAGAATCCCGTTTCCTTAACCGAGCCAATAAATATTAATATTTACAAGGATGATATAAAAATCTATTAAATTTGGGTCAAGTAATTTTGTTGAATTACTAGTTAATTAAAGCTTAAGGACTAAATTGTAAAGTCCAATCGCTATAGAATTTTAATTGGCCAAAGGCTTGAGGACTTGCAGTGCAATTAGCAAAGGTCCAAAATGGTAATTAAAGCATTCTAAATTTGGAGTTAGTGGATGTTAATGTCATTTCATTAAGTTAAACTAGTAATTAAATTAATGCAAGTAAATCATGATTAAATCAAATTAAACTAGAATAATTAAGCCTTAATCCAACTATATATATTAAGTTAGTGGAGAAAGATGTTAAAGCCATGTTTCATCTTTATCTTCTTTCCTTCCATGAAGAAAAATCCCAAAGAAACATTATACCATTTGACCATAATTTTGTAAGTAAATTCAAGCCTTTTTCTTGTAATTTTTATAGATTTAGGGTTATGGGAGCTTGATTTAGTTAGTCTGTACTAAATTATGAAATTTTAAAGTGTTAGAAACCTATCATTGTTTATTTCTTGAAGAATTAGGTTTGAAATTGATAGATTTTAAGCTTAGAATATAAAAAGAACTAGATTGTAAACTTAATTTAGCTTGTTGTTAACTTTGTTACATTAGGGACCAAATTCAATAAATTTAAAACTTGTTATGAAGTTATGTTAGAAATAGAAAGTATATGGTCCCTAGTGAGAATATATTAAACTGGATTTTAATCTAAAGCTAGGAATTAAGTATGACTATTCCGAGTTTAGGGACTAAATTGAATAAAATAAAAATTTTAAGGATATCAAAAAATCAAGTTCATATAGGTTCATACATATTATAACATACAATGTAAGTATTTGATATTGATTTATGATATAAAATGATTGTTTCAATCAATAATTGGATAGAAGTGGAGTTGATTAGGGAAAAGCTAAAATTGCATATTAGCCCTTGAAGGATCCACTTTACATATTTGGAACAGGTAAGTTCATATGGGACTTACCACCCTATTTTATTTTATATTTGAATTATGTTTGAATTTATTTATATGTTAGAATTGTGTAGAATTTAGTGATTTTGGCACATATGGCTTAAAATGAATTGAAGTGAAAAGTCATGTGAATATTGGTTATTATGAAATATAATAAGGTGCAGATATGAATGTTAAATAAATATAGGAATCGTAAACAAAATATGCAATCATGTACATGAATTGGTAATGACATATATAAGGAAATTATGCCCGTGTGAACTTAGTAAAATATTAGGATACGTATGACATGTGATTAGGGTTATATGCGCGTTTGATTAGGGACTTTACATGTTTTTATGATATCTAGAATTTGTTGTAGATTCTTGAGTTATATGTATTGTAGGTTTAGCCTAGACGAGTAACATCGATATACTGTTAGCTTGTGTGAGCAACCCTGATATATTGTCAGCTTGTCTGAACAACTTTTTCCCGTGTATCCAAATCCATTTTACTATAGTTCTATCGGCTGATGTTAAAATAAATGGAAATGGAAATTTAAATGCAAATTTGATATATGTTTATATATGTTTGATATTTGATATTTGATATGTGATAAGTATTGGATTGCCTTAATGTCTTAAATCTTTCTCATGATTTGTAAATGTGACTAGCCTATTCACTTGATAATATTGACATGTACTTAGATGTGCTAATATGTGCCAAGAATAGCCACTTTTGAATTCCAAAATGTATGAAATTTTTCTTTATGCTTTTATGGATCAAGGTAAGTTTAGTAAATCCATTTGAACTTATTAAGCATTCTTAATGTTTACTCTTATTGTTTTTTCTTCCCTCTAGATTTTTAGCTTGTGAAACTATTGAGCAGGATTAGTGAAAGAGCACACACTATCTCGAGACAGTAGTTATAAATCGATTTTGGTCCTAGACTTTGTGGTATGTACATAGAGATGTTTGTTGTGCAAATGGTCAATTTGGTGTTGATGTTATGTGATAAGTTGATAATTGTTGAAACTTATGTAATTGGTTGCTATATGATCAAAGTGATACATGTTTGATCTTATGTGATGCTTGTATTCATAATGATCTCAATTGGTAAGTTTTGGCATGATAAAGATTATAAGTTTGATACTTTGAATGGTTAGATAAGTAAATGGTGAAATTGAACTTGAATGAATGACATGGATTGTATGTTAAGTTAAATGGTTAAGTTCAAATTGTTACAAGTTCATTTTGATATGTTTTATTAGGTTTGGCATAAGTAAAATGGTCAAATGAATATTGGTAAGAATATATTTTGGTTGAAATGTATAAGGGTGTTATGTTCATACCTTAAATGATTAAGCATATAGTTTAAAGGTTTGATTGATTTAAACTAGGTAATGTGGCACTGGTACACCATTGATTAAAGTGTCTTGTTCATGCTTGATTTATAAGGATTGCATGTTTTGGCTAAAAGTATGGTATAAATGTGTATATTAGTTTATTGGAATTGCAGGTTGAAGTTTCATTTAGAAATTTGCAGAAATAGTTTGTCATGTCACGACTAGAGGTGCTCATGGGCCGGGCTCAACTAAAAATTCAGGCCCATTTACTAGGCATGGGCTGGCTCGACCCAAAAGGGGCCTAAAATTTTATCTAAGCCTGATTTAGATAAAAATGCTAAAACCCAAGCCCAACCTGGCTCATCCGTATTAATTTTTATATTATTTTTATATAATTTTTAAATATATATAATACATCAAAAATACTAAAAATATCAAAATAAATAATTCCCAACAAATTAAAAATAAAATTTAAAAATATGTAGACTTAAATAACAGTAAAATAAATGCAACTTAACAAGCAAATGCCTCTAAAATATAACAAAATTAACAAATGCCTTTAAAATAATAACAAAATTAACAAATGCCTTTAAATTAACAATAAAATAAGTTTTATACAATATCCAAACAATAACAATAAAATAGTAGCAACATAATAGTAAAATGGTAGCAAAATAAGGAGAAAACAACAAGAAATTAACATTCAAAAAAAAAGAGTAGAGTTTTTTTGTCCTTTAGTGAATTCGGGCTGGGTTCGGGAAAAAATGGCTTACCTGAGGCCCAACCCATTTTTTAAACGGGCCTTATTTTTTTTTCCAAGCTCATTCTTCGAGCCTATATTTTTTTTCCAGGTGGCCCGACCCATGATCAGGTCTAGTCGCAACATCAAGCTAGTGTCGCCATGATGAGATCAAGTTACCATACCATGACGCGGCATCGAGTATTGGTCGCTATGACGAGACCTAGTCATTATGTTGTATCACGATGAGGAACCCCTGACATTGCGACGTCAACTTGAAGTTTTGTAAATATGACTTAGTCTTAACTCGGTCTTGGGTTAGCGTTAGAGCTTTCGTAAGCTCGTATAAAACTAAAAAATATATATCATTTTATATACTTAATTTTCTTGTAATTAAATTATAAATTGTTCGTAGTTGCTTCGGCAATGAATGTGACACCTTCTAGTTCGAACCCGACTATCGGGTCGGGTATGGGGTGTTACATGATCTTTTTTAACGTAGTTCAGACACAACGATCCTACATTTGCAGAGCCTCGCCTAGTGAACGATTTTATTCAACAATCGTTTGGATCACCTATTAGCTTGAGCCCAATCCACCCTTACACAAAGAAGTAATTATAGTCCCAATACCAACCCCAATTATCATAAATCACTCAGCCAAATACCTCAAAATACAATTAATAAACTCTCCAAAGAATACCTAAAAAAGTGTCACAAAATAACCACAAGAACACAACAAAGCTGTCGGCAAAGGCATTCCAAAACTACTATCAACACAAGAAAGAAACAAAGGTTGGTACTGAGAAAAACTCAAGAAAGTGAAGATCTTTCAACTCTCTTTATCATTATTTACCAAGGGAGAATGAAGCCTATTTATAGGCTATTATAGTAGCAAGATAAACTCCTTTAAATCAACAAATAAATCCTTGAAAAAAATCCCTTGAATAAATCTAATATTTATTTCGAAAAAGTAGCATTTTAATAATATGACTTTCATGCTTATCCAATCACCTCAAGCAAGTCAGTTGGGAATCTTAGCACTCTAGTCGGCCCATGCTTCTAGTTTTGTCAACTATGTCACTTTCAAGTGGATCAAACTTAGCAAAAACAAAACCTATTTTAGGCCCAAGTCGATGGCTCAAGAGAGAGACAATTTTGTTATAAAAGGACATGGAACGAGCTTCAACAAATTTCTCAATGACCTCCCTGATAACTCTAAATTATATAGAATTTTATAGCACATTTTGACTAGTAATTCATGCAAATTCTGAGTGTTTTGATAGAAAATTTTGTATGTTTACTACAAAATTTGAAAGTAGGACAAAATTAAAGATAAATTCGTAATCTTACTTATTTACATGCTAATTTTACATATTTTTGCTAAATTGATGCAATTTGGCATAAAAATCATTTGGAAGCTCACCTGTTCGATGCTCGATACTGTAGCATTCTCTACAATAAAGGCCATGCAAACATGGGTTGATGGGTGATCAGCTTGGTGCATCCTAAAAATATTTATTGGACTTCTAAATTCAATTTGACCCAACTCGTAATTAGATCATTGAAGTGGACAAGCTTACTGCTTAATTTGAAGCCCAAACCGTCCATTACAGAGGAAAGAGCCCAAATTTAGCTATGTGAAGCCCAACCATCCATAAATTAATTAAATTAGACTCCCAAGAATTGTTAAAAATCACAAATCAGCCCCAACAAACTCCTCAAGTGCCCGTTCAACTCCCTCCCATGAATCAAGCTTGGATTAACTATTTTTAGCTAAGTCATCCACCCTCCTTCCTCAAATCGAGGTGGCCGATCATGCATGAGAGAAAAAGGGGGGATTGACATGCTATTTTTACCAAACTCAAGGGCTTCTCACAAGTATAAATACCCCTTGCCATTCCTCCATTTCATTCATCCCTCATTCACCATCTCTTCTCTATTTTCTCTCTTCTTTCGCTCTCAATATTTTCCCACTCTTTAAAGAGTTTTGCAAGGCTTTGAGAGCAGCCCCACTTGACCATATTAGGACCATTTTAGCTTGGTTATCAAGACAAGAGGCTAAGAGCAAAGGAGGAGTAAAGTGAGCTGTGCCTCGGAGAACCACTAGAAACAACTTAGCATTTATTATCCCTTCAATCTTTTATTTTTGTTCAATTCAAGAAACATAATTGCAACTAAGTTTTTGATTTTAATATAATCATGTTTGCTTAATTTTGTTAGCGTTAGAATGATTCAAAATCTATAGCTTAGATTATTTAATTTTGTCAATGATGTTATGTGCCTCAATTGCTTATTCATTTAGATAAAACCATGAATATGTCATTCGTGCTTTATAAATGTAGGGATGCAATTGAATTAATTATTAAATCGAACCAAGTTGTAATTAATTGACACAATATTTGAATGGTGCATCTTTAATCTATTTATGAAAATATTAGGTGAGATTTGTAATAATATCAAAAGAACTTTATTACCTTACATAACACTAGGATTTATGTGATTAAACTGTTTCATTATAAAAATATTAGTGTTACCTCGCATAATATATTTTCTGCTTATTGAAAATACGAAGTTGTTGAGATAGATATATGCTAGACTTAATAATTTAATAAGTGTGAATTATGAGACGATGCCTAAAAAATTAACTGATAAGGAATGGGTGTGAATGAACGCGAAAGCGGATCATAAAATTTGTTCAAGTCGTGGATTTGACTTAGAGCTCTAGACGTTGGGAAAGAAACTTGGATTTTGACACAACCTGAAACACAATCAAATCCAAGTAAAATAAAAAAAAAACAAAAAAATAAATAAGATAAATAAATAGGATAATAAATCAAAGATTGGAACAATAAATAAGAAAATAAAAAAGATAGATGGAAAAGATAGAACATGATATGTAGAAGTCCTAAGAAGCCTTAGAAAAATGAAAAATCTATAACCCCCTTCAAGCAGCTCTAATTTCCCCTCCAAGATAGAAAACTTGGCAAGAAAAATTTTAAAGATGATCCCCACAATCTGAAAAGATTGTTAAAACTCTTCTAAAAGAAACTCAAGAGAAATTCTTGAAAAGAAAACTAAAAGAGAATTTATTAACTCAAAAGAGAAGTTGAATAGTAATGAATTAATGAATTGTGTACACTACAAAGGCCTTTATATGGGCTAGCTAAATAAATCCAAATAAAACATAAGACTTGAGAGAAGTCAAAGTACTCTTAATTAAAATAGGGTTAATAAATAGTTAAGTTGCCATGGATTTTTTGTAACATCATTAGCATTATTTAAATATCTCTAAGTTAGAAAGAAAAATTATTCTAACACATGCATTCTATTATGATTTCTCATAAAAACTTGCATACTTATTTCTTTCTTTAATTTAATTTTAAGCATACTTAGTTTAATATAATTAGAAATTCATCACTTTAATTTATTTTCACCATCGACCAATTTGCTTAGTAATTAATTTTGCAATACTTGATTTGCATAAACAGTTTCTATGGAGACAATAACTTTTACTCACTCCTTGAGTACTTGTCAATGATTGTGTATACTTGCACATCAATCAAATTATTTCGAGACACTCCTCCTTGGCATTTTTGACAAAACCCTGCAGCAAATGGTTAGCCCACAATCCAAACAATCTACATAGTAAGGGAATTAGAATATATCTCCCCTAAGAGGTAGAACCATGCTTGATCACACTCTCCGTTATCAATATGTTTGTTCATCACATAATTAATTAAGCATGTACCATGATCATAAATAAACAATAGCATATCAACATCATCATTTTTAAAAAATCAACATCATCTTTTTAAAAAAATCAACATCATCTCTCCCTTTAACAAAGCAAAATGTAGCAACCATAACTAAGAAAAAAATATTTCTTTTGCTACTACCATTTCTCCCCCTTTTTGAAAAAGATGCTAAAAGTGCAACAATAAGAAATCAACCATAAGTGAAATCAAAGTACACAAGATCACCAAATCAACATTGTTACTCCCCCTTACTTTTTTCATCTCTATCGGCTTGCTTCATGGTGTTTAAAGGGGATGAGATCAAATTCTATCTTATTAACAAGAGGAGTTGTAGCTCAAGGAACAACAATAGTCTTTTTCACAAAACCTAGATGATGTTTCTCCAATCTTCGATATATCTTTAATATGGTAATCACGAGTTACACAAACATCAATCAAATGTTGATCTTAATTATTTAGTGCTCGATCCTTCCTTACCCAAATCTACCTATTTTGAGGTCTCATTGTTCTATTTGTTGGTCGAACATGTTTGGCAACTGAGCTAAACTTCTTCCAATCTCGTATCATCTTAAAATAGTGGGGTATGATGTGTCCTTTCCTATAATAATGGCATACAAACTTTCATTTCTCCTTGTTACATATATGTTGTTGTCTAGATGTGCTTCCATTAATTGTTGCAACATTAGATTGAACATTTCCTGTACTTCTCTTTCTTTGATCATTCATCAATTTGTAACAATGACATCTAACATGTCCGCTTTTTCCATATTAGTAACAAACATGTTTTCCATTCTTCTTTTTATTTGTCTCAAAGGAAGAAGTAGCTACCATCTCATTAGGTTTAACAAAATTCATAGGAGATGTAGGTTTCTTACCAAGTGCATTATATCATTAACAAAATAGTTTTCTTGCACAACAAGAAATTTAAAATTTTGAAAATCGAACCGATTTTTTATATTTATAACAATAAACCTTTTATGAAATTGCACCTATGTTTCCGGCTAGACGAATCCTTGTCATTCCCGACTTTCAAACCGAATAACCTTCTCTGCTATTCTTGTACCATGAACTACTTCGAGTGTGGGCTTGATCGAATTCGAATGAAATACATAACCACAAATTATTTACTTTACTTTTAGTAGGAAAGCAAATCTCTCTTTAATAGAAACATGTAAAATTGTTATTTAGGAAAATAAAATTTAGACTTAGAAAATAAATTATCACTATTTTGGGCAGAACAACAATATATCAAAGATATGTTTTTAGCCCTACCAATGCCATCTATTTATAGGGAGAAAAAGTGAAACCCTTGTTGAATTAGTAGGAGCCTATTTAAATAGAAAAACAAAATCCTAGTTCAACTAGAAAAGAGGGAGGGACAACCCTAGTTAAATAAACTAGGGTTTCTCATCCTATGTATTAACATGAGAGGCTTTTGGGCCTCTCCTATATTGTGTCCAATTATAAATACTTCATAGACTTTTAACCTAGCACTTTATAATTCAATCCAACCCAATATTTATTTATTTTTATTTCTCAAAATAAACATCATAAATTAATTTAAATAAATAAATAAATATCTCAATTAAATAATTTTCTCAACCCGATTCTAATTTCGTTAAAATCATGACAATTGTACAGTAAAAGAATCCATGAGAAAATATATTTAATATTTCTACATTCAACGGATTCAATATGGCCAATTAATTTAATTCTATTTTCAAACTTCAATTAATTAATTAATTAATAATTCGAAAAACCATAAATTAATTTTTTAGGTCATTTCCATTTAGAGAAAACCACATTCATTTTTTAATGTTTCTCATTTCTCTAACTTTACCATTTCTATCCATTTTTGTTCATTTGATTCAACACACAATTCATTTTCGATTTCAGTGAGCTAGCGGAAGGACCAGTTGGACATATGTGATTAGGGATCAAATGATTTTATAATTAAATTCCAAATTTTCATCTATTAATTATAAACTCATTTAGTCATGAAGTCATTCCACTATAGTATCGTGATTGAGTTCTCCCTAATGACATACCATTGTGAAAGCAAATCAATCAATGCTCATCCAATGACCTTGTCATAAGCATGTTACCCTCATAGGATATCCTTAATCTCTTTGGGATAAATCTGCTTTCCCTAATGACATACCATTACGAAAGCAACTCGATCAATGCTTGTCCAATGCTCATAAGATATCATTAATCTCTTTGGGATAAATTTGCTCTCCCAATATGGTCAAATTTTATCTCATGATAACTATTGCATCTTTCTTCATGAAAAGTCAATTACTATCATGAAGTAATTAAGTCCTTTATCACAAAGACAAATAACCCGTGGCCGCATTTACTTTTCATCTATCATGTAATGCTAATGAGAGGATATTATTTATCCATTTCTTGGGCTATAAATTCCACTACTGTAAATGATGCTACAAACTGTAAAAGTCGTATACCCAACACACCAGCTTTTGATTCCTTATCTATTTGAACTCGGGCTTTTACTTACACCAAAGTATACGAGTCACACATACATAGTCCATCATCCACCCAGGATTAAGGTATGTCACACTATGAACATCATAAGTGAATAAATCCATAAACAAATTTAGGATCTATTCTACTTGGGTACTGTCTAATGTTCTGTTTGTCCAGTCAGTCATATCTACGTCTCTATATTCTAGGAGTCATTCACTTCGATGCCCAAGACAAGGCATCTCCCCGGTTGGTCTTGATAGATAGCATATTAGTCTTTCAATCAGTTTACTCATTTTCGATTAAACTAAAGACATGTCTAAGTTCGTCTACTAATATAAGTTATATTTTTGTATTACTATCCAACCACGTGATGTCGCTTAGCAATAGTTAAACACTAGACAACCTGTGAGCTAATATTTGCTTCTTTTTTGTTTTTCATGCAAAAACCACATGAGGAAAATATACGAATGGTATTAATGTAATTCATGAATAATTTTATTAACCAATCTGTTCGAAAAAAATAACAAGTGTAGATAGATGAAAATACTACATTTAGGGCACCAAATTCAACAGCCTAGTCTTTCCAAAATAGTAACAAACATGTGTTCCACTATTGTTTTTATCTGTCTCAAAGGAAGAAGTAGCAACCAACTCATTAGATTTAACAAAATTTGTAGGAGATGTAGGTTTCTTACCAAGTGCATTATGATCAAGTTTAGACATCCCAACAGTTATGATACCTTCACTTTGCCTTTCATATTTTTTAAGAATGGCCTTGTCATCATTTAACTCTTTCTCAGTTGCTTCTAAAGTTATATTAATTTTAGCAATCATCTCATCCTTTCTCTTGATAGTCCTAACAAGCATCTTGTTAATCTTTCTAAGATCAATATTCACATAATCTTTCTCTTTGACTACATTTTCGAGCCTTTGTTTTTCTCCTTTGAGAATTATAGCTTCTTTCCTTAAGGACTTGTTCAATTGACATAGTGCTTCCATGTTCTTCAACATATAACTGAATACACCATCAACAATGTCATTTTTTGAATTTGATACTTTAATAACCAAAGGCGGATTGGGGATAGAATGACCTTTCTTCTTGGACTTCATTATTGCAAATCGTATCTTAGGATCTTCTTCGAACAATTCTCAAAGTCAGTTTTGAGACCAATTGAAAAATAATAGTTTGTTGATATCATAAATCAATTTTGCTTAATGTTCATTGTAATGACAGTTAGAATCAAAACAGGCAACGAAAAAAATAAAAGCAGAAAAGAATCAACACAATTGATCTTTGTTAATGCATTTCAAACACAACAGTCCTATGTCTGTTGAGCCTCGCCTAGCGATTGATTTTATTCAACAATTGCTCAGATCACCTATTGGGGGCATCTACCCTTGCACAAAGAAATAATTGCAATCCCAATACCGACCTCAATTGTCACAAATCACTCACCCAAATACCTCACAATACAATTAATAAACTCTCAAAAAAAACCTAAAATAGTGTCACAAAATAACCATAAGAACATAGCAAAACTGTCGATAAAGACACTCTAAAACTGCTCTCAACACAAGAAAGAAATAAAGGTTGGTAATGATAAAAACTTATGAAAGTGAAGATCTTCCAGCTCTCTCTATAGGGATTTACCAAGGGAGAATGAAGCATATTTATAGGCTATTATAGCAACAAGATAAACTCCTTTAAGTCAACAGATAAATCCTTGAAAAACTTCCTTGAATAAATATAACATTTATCTCTAAAAATAGCATTTTAATAATAAGACTTTCGTGCTATCCAATCAACTCAAGCAATTCAATTGGGAGTCTTAAGACTCTAGTCGACTCATGCTTCTAGTTTTGTCAAATATGCCACATTCAAGGGGACTAAACTCAACACAAACGAAACCTATTCAAGGTCCAAGTCGGTGGCCCTAGTAGAAAGACAGTTTCGTTATAACATGACATGGAACGAGCAATAATGATTTTCCCAACAAAAATAAATATAGATTTTGATTACTAGAATATGGAAATTTTGAGTTTTCCAATGAATGATTTGAATTTGTCAAATTGAAGTTCTCAAAAGTGAAGAACATGAAATTTTGGTATCACATTACATATATTGGTATCCTGTCAGAAATTTTGGTATTTTGTTAGAAATTTTGGTATCTGTTAGAAATTTTAGTATCGTGTTAGAAATTTAGTACATGCTATTGGTCTCCACAAATGAGCGAACAAAGGAAAGTTTTGGTATATCAAAATATCTAATGATTTTCAATAGAAATATTGGCATCACATTAAAAATTTTGGTATTCCATAGAATTTTTGGTATTCATTAGAAATTTTGATATACTAGAGTATCAAACGATATCCCTTAGAAATTTTGGTACACATTAAAATAGTGGTATAGTATTAAAATTTTTGGTATAAGCTATTGGTCCTCTCACACAGGTAGGGACAATTTAGGTATACTATCTAATGGTTTCCATTAGAAATATTGTTATTGCATTAGAAATTTTGGTATTAACTTATAACCTGCTGGTTTCGTAAAACATTTTCATAATTTGGTGTGAAAATTGAAGGGTAAATAAACTTTGAGGGAAATGTCAATAATCTAGGCTAATTGTAAGTGTTCATGGGTTTCCTTTTACCTTAATGTTATCTTGATGCTAGTATAAATATGATTAAGTTATTGTTGATGAAATTGGTGTTGGTAATATTGAAGTTTGTTACACTTACTTTTGGCAATGATGAATTATAGTGGACTAAGTTTTGGTACATTGGTAGGAAATTGATCTGCTATAATTCGGTGTAGCAGATTAAATTGGTTTTCACACTTTAGGAGCTTGAATACAAGCACTTTTGTTAAATTTTAGTTAAAGTTTTTGTAATATTTTCTAAATTCAATAAAATGTGTAATTTGAGTCTTTTATTGACCTTAAGGATCGAATGAGGCCTAAGGGTAAGCTAATATACTTTGTGAGTGTGTAGGAGACCATTAGAAGGCATGCTAACTCAATATTGGTCAATGTGTAGCACCACGGGGAGTTGGATGTCGCAACATAGGGAGTAGAATAGAAGAATGCCAAGACTACCTTCAGTGTCGTGACATAGTCTGAGGATATCATGACACACCTCTAAAGATGCCCTAAAGATGAAGTATACTGCCCTCGATGTTGTGAAATAGGACCTGATGTGTCGCGACATCACCTCTGTATAGGAAATAATTACAAGTAAGGGCATTTTGGCCCGCACAATCAAACATTAAGCATGAGGACAACAACTGACCTAGGTTTAAGGACGATGACCATTCTAAAGTCTATAAATAGGCTTAATTAACACATGTTATGGACAACTTTTATATTATATAATTTTCTTCCTAGTTCTAGTATTTAGTTTTTCTCTTTTCTTAGGCTTTAAGTTTATTTCAGTTTTTGTTTTTTGCTTTGTAAAAGAAATCAGATTTGTGAAACATGTTCAAACTCTGTGAGGATTCAACATTCTATTCTAATACAAAGTAGGCTTATTTAAACCTTATATTCTTGAATTATTGTTCATGCCTATTCTTTCTATCAAGTTTATATTGTTTATAAGATCCATAAGGAACTAATCCTCTTGTGGGGGATTAGCGCTTGGAGGTATAATTAATTAATTATTTTGTAAGGTTCGCTTAAACGGATTAGCTGTTTAGGAAAGGAAGAACTTAAACCCTATGCCTGACAACCCTAGGAAGTCATCAAGGTGGAAATTAACCAAAAATTGGTATGGCTTATCCGTGAACACCTTAACCCTGAACTGGTTTAGACTGTGAGGTCGAGAGATAAGTAGTTCTTGCTGACTCGTTATTCTAGTTGAGGATCGGAACATCCTGCTGGGATATCGACTAGTTGATTGAACAAGAAGACCTAAAGCGACAGGTAATTATGATTACCAAAACAAGCTAATCACTCATGCTCAAATTTAATAAATTTTCTATTTGATTTCTCATTATTTCTTTATTTCTTTTTAGTTTATTTTAATTATTATTAAGAATCTTAAAAACTTTTCTTTTTATTTGATCGTAATATAATTCATCTAAAGTACTAATTAGATCTATTTATGCTTAGGTTAGAATTAGTTTAGTGCTCGCCTCCCTTGGGTATGATCCTCGAAGTACTCATTTACTGCATTGTAACTATATTACAATCTGACCTGTATACTTGCGGATAGCGCTTTGTGTAGGATTTCTACTCTGGACATTGGTAAGTCCAGAGACAGTCAGAAATACATATTAGCAAGTTTCTTTTGGAAGGTATGAAATTGTTAGATTTTTTTATGCAATTATTGAGTATATATAGTGGTTATATAAATTAAATGATTGTTTTATGAAGTATTGAACATGTAAATATTACAAATGCATAATTTGGCATTAAAAGGAAAATTTTTTGGTATGCTTACTTGTAGTTTATTAAATTTATATGCATGTGTGTACTGTATAAAATGTTTGAATTATTATAGCTAATAAAATAGCATTGTTAAATGCCCTAGTAAACATGGTGTGAATAAAGATGGAATATGATTTACACATCAAAAGGAATCGATAATAATACTACGTAATATGCGACTGAGATAAAGAAGACTTGGAGAATTATATGCCATTCTAGAGAGTTAGGTGGTATACTTAAATGATAAAACGAAGACTTGGGTGGATATTATATGCACATTGTGTAATGGGAAGTTGGGTGTAAATTGTATTTCGTATATCTGGCTCAGATATTCCAAGGTACTTACCTTTTTGGATACTCCACAACACAAAATCTTGCTTCCATATACTTGAATTTGTCCCCAATTAAGCTTGGAAATCTCATTTCCATCATTATCACATTATTCCATTGATGCAGTTGTAAACCAACTAAAAATTCGGCTAAGGCAAGTGCAACTATCAATTAATAGTATAACTATGGTGAGCAAAGATATCGTTCCCATGAGGACTAAAAGTACTAGTAATTATCGTCTTTCTATTATTTATTCGATAATTTAGAGTGATTGATTAAAGCTAAGATAACTAAATTAATTAACTAAAGAACACAACAAAAAACAAATCAGGAAAATAAACGACTAGCAACCAAGAAGCGAGACAATACCCATGAAAGAATCCACCAAAACTTTATCTGCCCTTATCAATCTATATTACGCAATTTCTTAACTTAGTATCTTGATCAGTAGAAATCCCTAAATTACTAATATCTCTCTTTAAGACTAAGAGCAACTGACTCTAGGTTGATTAATTGAAATTTCTTTCTAATTAAAACCCCTATTGTCGCATTAACTTGATCCATGGATCCCCTATTAGATTTGACTCTAATCCAGTAGATTTATGTTATTCTATTTCTAGGATCTCCTCTAATTTAAGCACATCAAACATGGATTAATAGTCTAGAAATATTAAATCAAGAATTAAGCACACATAATTGACAGCAAGATCCATGTATTTATTGCGTAAAAATAAAAATCAAATAACAGAATCCATCCTAGGGTTCATCTCCCTAGGTATTTGGAAAATTAGTTCATGATAGCAAATAAAAGCATCCTAAAAGCAGTATAACCGCAAGAAACAAAGAAACTTATAATAAACTTCAAAGAAATCAAAAGGATATCTTCAATCTTGATAGAAATCTATTTTAGATTTGGCTTCAATAGTGTTTTTCGAGTTGTTTTCTTTAGTATTTTTTGACGACTCTCTCCCATCTTCTTATTTTTGTCATATATAGGTATAAAATGCTCGAAGAACCTAAAAATGCACTTTCTCACAGGTTTGAAGTGCAATTCGCAATTTCCACACGGTCTGGTCCCATGTGGCTCATACGACCTTGTGCCCAACCTATGTGGCTCCTGAAACTTGTTCTGATTTTTTTTATTTTCTCTCTTTTTTGCTCTTTTTGCTCCCAAATGCTATCCTAAGTATAGAAATAAGAATTTAAATGATTAGGAGCATAAAATACAACATTTTAAATCAAATAATCATCCAAAAACGCATTAAGAATGATGCTAAAACATGTTACTTTTGGCATTTATCATCCATATACATGAAAATAACCAAAAATTAATATATATATATATATATATATATATATATATAAGTTTTCAAGGCATTCTTAAATCAAAATTCTCAAATAGCAAAAGCTTGGAGAAGTAGAAAACACCATTACTAACCTTTATGGAGCTTTCTCTCTCTAGCTTCCATTTTCTTTATCAAAAACCCATGAAGCCCTAGGTTGAAAGTTGAGAGTTTGATGGTGGAAATGAGAGTAGGAGGTAGTTGCCAAGTAATTTCAACAAAAACTCAAGGTGAGTGTCGAGATTATTGACAAAAATTGAAGGAAGAATAAAAGAAATGAGATAACAATAAGAAAGACACTGTGGAGGGTAATGGCTGACTGCAAGGCTGAATGGGGGCTTCCTTTCTTCATTTCTTTCCCTTTAAAATTTATCCAAGTGTGCCAAAGGCCCAAGTCCACTCATTCACGTCCAAAGTTTCTAAAATTTGTGGCCTACTTCCGTAATTCATAATCCAAATACCCAAATTTATTCCATATGTCAAATATCTCATTTAAACAATATTTTCTTCATAAAATTTTTTAGGAATGACCAAAATACCTTTATAGGGTCAAAGAATCTTTTTGCCCCTTTTATGCCTCTAAGTACAATTTCTTCACAACAAATAGTTATTAACGATCCCGAATAATGAAATTCTCATTTAATGCTTAATAAACATCCTTGGATAATGAGCATTATACTTTTACCATTTTCTTGGTAAAATGGAAAATTTTCAATTTAGTTACCATACTTTCATTAGTATCCCTAAAAGTTATCTTCATCACACCAATACATGTTCCAACTTATTCTTGTATCAAATTTTCAATAATAACTCACATTTCTCATTTTAGTCAAATTGCACTTTAGTCCTTAAACTTTTCAAAATTTGTATTTTGCCTTTTGTCACATTATCATTTCTAAGATTCTTTTCATCAATTCCCATATCAAATATCAACTTTTCTTCCATAAGAATCCTTTATTCAATTCATTTCAAAATTTTCTCGCCAATTCTCTTATTCACCACCAAAATAGTGTTACGTGTGTAATAGAAAATTTTGGGATATTACATTGATCGGGACAAAACTTGAAGACTTTTCTTCCAACAATGCACCTTACTCTGATCATTATTATGATATTAAATTTAGCTATTTTAGCTTTTGCTTAGAAGGGATTGTAATTGATATTTAGTATGTTAGTCTCGAAAAACTTATATATATTTGAGGGACTTGTATAGGTTTTTCTACTAAGTATTGAAAGCACTTACCAAGTTCAATGAGGAATGTTACTTGTGAGAGCTCATTTGAGAAAGTAAAACCTCTCGTTGTTGGTTTTACAACCTAAGTTCTCAGGGAGAGAATTTAGTGGTGAGATGTTTAGTCTTCGAGTACAAAATTAAGGATTCTTCACTAGGGTGTGATAGAACTAGGATCATTGGTGTATTTAAGTTTAAAGATAATTGATTCATCTCATTGAGTTAGACTCCTTAGATTTAGAGAAAGCGAACTGCGTAAACAATTTCTTATCTATTGTTTTTCTATTGTTTATCGCAGTGTCATCATAAGTGCCCACTTCCATTATCACTTCTGCTCATACTTTATTTCTTGCAATTTAACAACGGGTTAGATCAACAATTTATAATAAAAATTAATTAAAAGAGAAAAAACAAAATAATAGACCAAACAAACTTAAAAATAAAAGAATTTGAGCATGCCACATAAATACCCTCAAAGTTCAAAAGTATCATTAGGGATACTTTCTTTTTATTTAACATTTTAGAAAATAGTTAAATTTTAAGTTTTGGTCTCTCTATTATGCCACATAAATACTTTCTTTTATATATTATAAGATCTTGGTCAAATATCAATTTTGACATTTCAACTATACTAAAACTTGAGATTTAATCTATATATTTTAATTTTTGGCATAATTTAGTCCTCTACTTTTATAATGTTATTACTTAATTAGTTTGAATAATTAATATTGTTAACTATTTCAATCAAAATGCTAACGTCAAATTTTCTTAAGAACACTATTACAACAAAAAAATCATTTTATCATGATACTTTTGAATATGCGTTTTAAGGAAAAAAATCCTAATTAGTATTTTTCAACATTATTTCTATTGTTACATGACTATCAAGTGGATTTTTTAAAACAATTTCAAAATATCACACCAAAAATTTTAATAGAAAAATTTTAATGATGGTAACAACTAGACTGGATTTTTAAATTCGAAAAGTTGAATATTAAATTCCTAAAAATAAAAACAAGGGGACTAAATTCCAAGTGTGCAAAGTGTATAGAGACTTAGAGCATATTTTAACTTTTAAATTTTTGTTGTATAATTTGATGCAAATAAATAATCAATCCAACGCAAAGCGTTTAGGCTAAGCCTTTTTCCTCCCCTATACGTCTTGCAGGAATGCCCCTAGAAAGTACTCAATCAATGGGAATACTGATACGGGCAATACCTGCACTAGAAAACGAGAGACTGAACAGTCTTATATCTAGAGCCTTCCCAGGTAAAGAAACTGCATCTAAGGGAACTCACCTAGTCCGCCATCAAAGCATTGATAAGAGTAGCTCTGGTCTGGAGATTCTTAGATCGTTAGGGCGTATGGAAGAGAAGGCCTTAGGAAAGGAAAGTAATTGAAAAGAGAAGAAATGCAACTGCATCTATCCTATCCTAAGAAACTAGTATTAGATAAACAAAATGACCTATTAGTAGAAAAATTGTTAAATTTTGCTATTAGTCATGTACTTTGCGAAATTTGTGGATTTAGTCTCTGTATTTAAGTTTGATCACTTTTAATCACTATACCTTTTAAAGTGGTCAAATTTAGTTTTTGTACTTCTCAAAATTTGAAATTTTATTCTTGACTCAAACAATAACAGCTAAATCTGTTTAGTTAAATTTAATTACTAGTCTTGTACTATGCGTACAATTGTAGGTTTAGTCCATATTTTCTAACTGGACCATTCTAAGTCCGTATATTTTTCAAAATTTAAAATTTCAATCTTGAAGCAAACGACAGTGGTTAATCCGTTAACCGAATTTCTAGCAAGTAATATGTGGAAATAATAAATTGACATGTTATTATTCATATGATAATATGTTTACTGCATCAAAATTTGGAAATAGCAAAGCTTAACTCAATGAATTTAGTAATTATCATTAGTTGAGGACTAAAATTTTAAAATTTGAAAAAGCATAAACACAGGGACTAATAACAGAATTTAGCCTAGAGCAATCATCCATCCATCCACCCGCCCGCCCGTCCACCCAGCCACCCGCCCTCCCGCCAATCAATCTCTCATTTCTATTTCTGTGGGCGCACCACAAGCATTCATGCCCATGCTTTAGAATTACACTCCAGGCAGCAGATTTTTCAGTTAATTAGAAAACCAAAAAATTAATCTTTATAAATACGGAGTGATGTTCATCACATAAATTAGCTAGCTAGGTTAGGATCAGCCTACAACATTCTATCTACAACAGCTAGCGTGTGAGGCTCTAATTTATCCCAAGGAATAGGATGCCACATGCAGTATGGATTGGCCCCTCCATCATGACCTAATTCCTACAGAGCACCACCGATGAAGAAAAAGCAGCTCCAGCCTCAACATGACATCAACAAAGACCTTCAAATCATCAAAGCAGTAGCACAAGCGTGGCACTCTCACTCCGGTACCTCTAGGTCTACCAATGAATTCGATGCTTACCCACGTCGACATTTCAAAGCTAGGCCTTCAAGATTCAAGCTTGAAGCAATGAGCAACCCATCTGTGAAGCTCAAGGACGAGCGCAGTAGTATTGCTAATACTCCACATTGGGACTTCGCCCAATCACTGTGGGATTCATATGAGCTTGTCACCCTGACCAAAAAGCTTGAGACTGCTCTGGTTCTCGATGACCCTTTTTCAGCAGCTGGGTCGGAGTTAGAAGGAAATTCAAGTAGAGCACAAAAAAGGGGAAAGGAGAGTAAGAACAGCCTTAGAAATCTGTTAAAAAGGGTGTCTTCCAGGAGATTCGTTGAAGCTGATATTAAAATCCCCCCTGAAGATAACAATGGTTTTTGATCCTTTTTCTGTTTCCTGCTAGTCTTAGGTCTTTGTGAAGTGTGAATTGGATTGGTGGGTCAACAGTACCACATTTTTCGTCCTGCAACAATAAACATAGTGATAGTAGTTCCTTTGATAGTCTGAGATCCAACATATAACCTATTTTGAAGGTTATCCATCCTCTTTTCCCATAGTTTTAATTGGAATTTTCTTTTTAATATCTGTGCATTTGGAGTCGTCTAAATGTTGTTCAGATAACACATTAAAAATTATACTATATATATTTTTATTTACAAGTGAGTTATTTGATGTGAAGAACCAACTCATTCCTGATCAAGTTATTTGATGTCTAGAACCACCAAACTTGTAGGCTTACACATGGAACAAGGTTTTTAGGTAAGATATATTTCCAGTGTTGTCACAATTGTCAGCTAGGCCAAGGCTTCCATTCACCTCAAGCATATTATTAGTTTCTTCAATCACATCGATATTTTATTTTTTATTTGCATTACAATTTAGGGTCCTACTTTGGACTTGAGGTGTTAACACAAAACTTGAATCACTTGCTTCTTTGAATTGTTGGCTCAATTACTTTAAATTTAACTGTTTGATTACTTCAACAATCAGGGTCGGGTCCGGTGCTAAGACTGATGAACCATTCATGTTATCTCAGTTAACAATTGGACCGCATCCAGAAGGCAACTCGATCAAATACTATAGCCGCTTAATTAGATATGTTGTATATATATATATATTGGTTCTGCTGGAATTACTGCAATCGAAGGTAATGTATATGTGTATACTATATATTAGTATTCATAAATAATTTTCAATTAACAGCAACTACATATCAGGGCACACCTAAGAGCAATTACTCTGCTATCCAAGCAACCACCTTTAAGAGCTTAGTTAACTTATAAAGAAAAAGAGAAAAAAGAGAACACGCGAGTCTTGGTAGCACCCCAAGACAGTGACAGGTCATTTATTTAAATAGTGCATGAGCAGCAATACTTCATATATTTAGGTTACGTGGCCTGTCATTAAATCATGATCGACATGCTTACTCCAAAAGTCTCAAACTCTAGTGCATTTTGAAGGTCTTCCATTTGCACAGTTCAAAGCCTTTGTGTTTCTGCTGGATGTAGCTATCAGCTTGAGAATCAAGGGTGGCTTCATCAACGGTCTCTGCATGCTCAACCACCTGAACCTTCTTTCGGGAGTTTGCCGTTGGGGACCGCTCAGTGCACTGATCTTCTTCCGGAAACTCAACCTTGTTGTTGAAGGCCTTGTGGACATTGGGGTACTGCGGGGCACCAGGGATCATGGTGGCTGATCTTTCCATTCGGGAAAGATGAGCTTGGTAGTCTTGGGACGTGGTGTCCCAACCGGAATTCTGTCTTGGAGTATATACTAAGCTCCTTCTCATTGTTGCCTGTATCTACTCCCTTCGCTTCCAATTATGGCTATGAGTAGGCTTGTAATATTGGAAGCTGCACATTTATAGCAACCTTACATTATTTATTCGTAAGTGATAAGATTGCATCCTGTTCGCTGCTTTATCAAGTTGGATCCAGTTTAACCACATGTACAGATGGAGGAATAAAATATTGGTAAAAGAAAAAGAACCAACGACAGAAAGATTTGGTTAGAATGTGATGTCACCTGCTGCATTATTCAATGACCTATACAGGAATCAGAATTTCTTTATGATAGTGAACACGTGTTTGAGGTTCCAGTGGCTGGTTTAGGAGACACGTTTGTTAGAGCCAAAAAGATACCCTGAAAAGCAGATCCTCTCGAATTTTGCTAATGGGAATCAAACTAATTTGCCATCAACCCCTCCGACAAAAAAGTTGCAGAATCGAATCCTTAGCATCAAGAAAAATTATTTTAAGCTTGCCTGCTTTCTTGGAACTATTTCACTGAAATATTTTGAGTAAGATATTGGAACCCCCTGCATAGTTGGATCACATTCTTAGAAAAACACTACTTGCAAATTGCAATGAAAATTGTTTTGAAGTGCTTTAATGCAAGAGTATATCATAATTACGAAGAAACTGTTGCTAGTAATAGGAATCGTTTACAGCTACTCTAACCTCTTAGTCTGAGGCCGTGTTGCTTTCTTCTCCTTTAGAGTGATTAAAACTTGTAATTCTTACAATTTCTTCCTCTTCTTTTACAAGAAAAAAGAAAAGAAATTCCTTCCTACACCCATCTTATCATTAAACATTGTAATATACCCCCCAACTGACCAATTACTGATGATGATCAGGGCCAGTTATTTCCAACTATGAACTATCGTGAGCACAAAATGACAGAAGCATCAAGTTGAGATAGATGCCAACATTTGCTTTTACCCAACTGAACAGGACTTCCACTTAGTGTAACTTATTATTCTAAAATATATACCGTTCGATGTTATCAAAAAGCTTACTTGTTAGGCAAGCGAGCCGTCTTTGGCTTCTTTTGATTCCAACATGTAGAGAAGTACCTTGTTATCTCGTCTATTGCTGCTAAGGAACTAATAGCACTGGTCAAAGCAGAAGAAGAAACTCCTCTGTTTTTTTATCTGTCCTGGCTTTGGGGGTTTCCTCAGAATCGTCACGGACTCCCATCAAAGAGCTCGTACCTGGAGACTCGGGCGCCATGATGGAGTTCTCTGAAGCAAAAATTCGGGGAGGAATAGCTGTTGGCTCAGGAGGACACATACCAGAAATAAAATTTAGGAGCAAATGTATTATTTCACTGAAATTAGGACGAGCATTTGGGTCCTCCTTCCAAGATGATGTTAGAATGATAGGTTTTCAGCACTAGGCCTCACATTCTGTATTGCAAAACATCAGCTAAATTTAACAATACTTGAAATACAAAAGGTTTTAGCACACAAGCTACTTTCATCAATCAGTATAACAAGACTGGCCTAGAAACATTACATGGGGGAGTATTACCTTAAAAGCAGCTGCATATGCTGCCTGGAGATTTGACATGCCTTCAAATGGTAACTTCTTGTGCAGGAGCTCCCATAGCACAATCGCAAAGCTGTAGGCATCCACTTTATGGTTATAATGCTTCTTTTCTCCTTGCCTTAATGTGACAGTGCTGTACAACAATCACAGTTTAGCCACACAACCAAGATTAATTAGTGGTTTAGTATGAAAAGGACTGAACAACAAACCAAGGTGAAAATATAATTACCTCGGGAGCCATCCAGCGGTATGTTCCTGTTTCAGCAGTCATCATCTCTATCAATGTCTCCTCTCACGCTAAGCCAAAATCTGCTAGTTTAACTGTTCTATTGCCTGCTGTCAAAAGCAAGTTTTCTGCAGAGAGAATATGCAGATACAGTGATAATTATGACCTCCCAATGCTATGTTGAATCATTTGTATCGCTAGCATCAAGTTTTCTATTTCCACCGTTTGAGGGGGCATTAAAGATGGATGTGCATAACTTCTAGTTAAGCAGGATTAAGTTGTAACACATAAGTTAACTCACACAACTGGTTCTCTTAAGTCAAATGTGATTATTTTCTTTATAGCCATTATACAAGTACAGCAAAACAACAACAGACACATATAAGATGACAATAAAACATGAGACCCTAGTTTCACCACCTAAAACAATCAATATGCAGCTTAATAGACTTAACGGTAATGATTTGACACCTTTTGTGATACTATCTTTGACAGGACGAGTGAACCCAACATCTGGAAGAGATTCAATTTGGTTTCCATTGGAAGCAAATCCATGCTTTTCTCCAATTATATCGGATGCAACTGATTTTTACTTATATAATACAATTGGGGCTTTTATAGGTTCCTTGACGCCAACCAACTGCATTGGATTTATATGCAACACAAAACTTGCATGTCAAAATGCCCGGCTCTACACCATATTTTCATTCTGAATACTGAGCTGAAATTTAATATTTTCCTTACAACTTCTTAGAGTTCCCACTCCTTTTCACATGCATGAACTGCATAATCTTCTTGCATCCCTTCATAGTTCTTAGAGATGGAAAAACTAAATAAAGCCCACCGGCAATCAAGAAACTAATTCACTTAATTGATGTGGCCCTCAGATTCAAAATTGCCCTATGCCTCCGTAAAGCAAAATCCAAACCTTATCCACGTTCAAATTTCAAAACCCAAAAAATGCAGATGTAAAATGAGAGAATTACCAGGCTTCAGATCACGGTGTATGATCCCATGAGAATGCAAGCATTCCATAGCACAAGCTACATCAAGTGCAAAACCAATAGCAATACGCATATCTAAGCACCTCGGACGCATGTTCAGCAAATACTTCCGTAGAGTCCCACCCAGCAGAAGCTCAGTAACTATCACCATTACAGGCTCCTTGCAGGCACCAATAAACTGTTAAAGACAAGGGTTCAACAATCAGAGTTAGAATTGAAAGAAACTATTACAATGGCTAGTCAAGTATTATCAGCACTTAAACATCACATAAGCAACTATGCTAAGGGAACTGTATCCAATCCAACCTTCACTAGATTTTTATGCTGCACTCTAGACAACATTGCAACGTCTCTTGCAAACCGTCCTTCTCTCTTGGCTATCTCCTCAGGAGTTTCTCCCTTATGAAGTATTTTAATTGCAACAGTCTGGTTTTTATATCAGCAAAAAGAGGAGACAAAAGAAAGAAAGTTGAGAGAGAAAAGGTGACATTGCTACAAACAATATATATATATACATAATTACGGATAAATCGGGCTGAAAACATATTCAAGATATCAATCCAGATGCAACTAAGTATAATTCAATGAAAGTCTTCACTATTTTACAAGAAGAATTAGGTATTCCCTCTCCCCAGTTTCTGTTTGAGAAACAGATTTCAGACAAAATGGGGAAAGAATAGAACATAATCTAGACATGAATGCCTGGAATATCAGCTAAACGTAAAACCCACAAATAAATCAGAAAGACTATTAATTCCCCCAATTGCTAGATTTTGAACAATGTAATGATGAAGTAGGTGAATTTGGCAAATAGAAAAAAAAAGTTGGGACTCACAGTGAAGGCATTACCCAGAAAAATACAAACCAGTAATCAAAGAAGGAGAAAAGTAAAGGATTTTGCAAACTTACTTTCCCTCATAGACCTTGGCATGAGCTCCTTCTCCGATTCTTGGACCAACAAAGAGATGCTTTGGATCAATCAACCATTTAGCATCCAATTTGAACTCATCAGCCGTGTAAATCCTACTCCCAGAATCCATAATTCTAAAAGAGGGAAGGGCTCAAACATCTATATCTAGCAAGTAATCATCATAAAAGTTTACCCCTTTTGTAAATAGTAAAAAGAAAACATATATCAGAAACTCGAAAAGATGGAAGCTTTTTCAATGCTCATTCATTCACCAAAAAGCTGGAGTTATGGGAAGAGAGTGAGAGAAGAAGCAGAAAAAGATATGATCTGGGGTGGTGTATGTTTTCGATAATAAACCTCAAAAATGCAAAGTTTCACAAGTGTAATGGGTTGGATGTGTCCTAAATGAAAGGAGGCAAAAGAAAGGAACCCCACGTGTAGTGTACTGTAGTAAAAGATGGAGGAAGTAGATGGGATGAAGAAAGATACCCCAAACTACAGCAAAGTAAAGAAAGCAAGGGAAGATACGTTGGAAGTCCAATCTCCAAACATGTGTCATCAAAATTCATGGGGAAAGGAGAAGACTAGAACAACATCAAATCTGCTCTTCATCATTTCCTAATCTCTCTCCTTCTGGTTCAACTTGACATACTCCTTTCACTCCATCTGGGTGCCGTCTTATAACAAGAGAGTGCTAATGTAAAGTTAGATTTTTCTATAGCCAGCATTTAACATCATGATTTTCTTTTTCTAAATATTATTTGAGATGTAATTACAATTTGAGGACAAACAAATATAGGTTATTAGAAGTCTTCATAAGCACAAAGCCACATAATTATTTTTAGATTTGTTCATGAGTTCAATTTCTACTCGGTTTTAAAAAAATTTAAACTCGAGCCTAAAATTGACCTAGCTTAACCCACCCAAAAGTCTATATTAACTTCTGACTTAAGGTTTTGGATGAATTAGTTAAGAATTAATATAGTTATTGTCTTTCGATCTCAAATTAAATTAACTAACTGACATAAGTTATTTATCTTTTAACCTCACAGTTTAAATTGGGTTAAATCAAGAGATGTTCGATAGACTATTTTTTCAACCTCATCTACTTAAATACGTCAATCTTAGGGTTTAATCACACTCAATTTAATCTAACTAATTCTAAAACAAACCCTAATTCTTCAGTCAATTAATTCCACCTTTGCTCGTTAATCTCCCTACGGGTTTAGTTCATCATGAATCTAGATGCAAATTTCACTAATTTCAATCCAGACATTCAAACAAATATAAAAATATCAAAGAAGGGAAAAGAGAATTTTGATCCATTGGGATGTCAATTGGGCGCGAACCTGAAAACTCGTTTAACAGTTGTTGAACAAAACTTGATCACAATCTGAACTAAAATTGCAATTGAATCTAAAGCTGAAGTAGCAATAAATTCCCAATTAACAAATTTTAAATCCATAAACTAAAACTAAGGGAATAAGCTCCCTCAATCAGGTATTAAGTGTTACTATATATAGTCTGCTGTTTTCTGACCATATTAGGTCAAATATAAGTGGTTAAGACGAATTAAAATGGCTTGTCAGACGAAAACACCCTTAGCTATAATTTGGCCTCGTTGGATTGGTGTTGCGACACCGCAGGACCAGTGTCGTGACATTTAACATCAAATTGGAACTTCCTTGGCCTTGAAGTTGGGTGTTGCGACATTGCACTCTGGTGTTGCGACATCAAAAGTGAACTATTTCTCCTAAAGGTTCAAAGTATAGTGTCCTGACATTAACACCTTTAATACCCCTAATTTTACTTCGAAGTTGATGGTCGCGACACCACCGGTGGATGTCGTGACATTGAAGTTGTTCCTTTGATTCATTGGTCTAAAATGGTATATTGCATACTCAATAAACCCAATAGTCTTTCGTTAGGCCTGGATTGTCCTAACAGGTCATCAAAGCACTCAAAAACACTTATTTTATTGAAGTTGAATACGAAATACTAAAACAGAAAACTCCTAGAAAGCTAATCAAATTACCTGAAAATAAGCTCATTAAATGCTAAAAAGAACCTAATTTTGGCATATTAGTTAGGACTTAAATTATCAGTTGTATTGTGAGAAATATAGTGGATAATTGCTCTAGGCAAGGCCCGCAAGTGTAGGCTAAGGTTGAATTGCGTAAACAATATCAATGTTCATCTTTACGTATATGCACTTTTGGTTTCATGATTGGAACTATGACCACAGTTCCAAGCACTATTTTAGCCACAATTTTCTGTTTGCTGAAGCAAGTATCCCATCGTTTATATAATTGGTGTGAAAGCCTCTCACTAAACATAAATAATGATTATCTTGGTTGATATACTTGTTTGGAATGGAATGATCTTCAATCTCATGCCCCCTTATGCTCAATGGAGTAAATTGTGCATATTGGAAAGCTAAGATGAAAGTGTTCTTTAAGTCAATGGATGAATGAGCCTGGAGGGTTGTTGTAACTGGATGGACCCATCAGTTAACTGAAACTGAAAGAGTAAAAACTCTCAAAGCCAAGACACTCTGGACTACTGAAGAAGAAAAGACTGCTAATGCCAACTTCAAAGCCCTTTATGCTATTTTTTGTTGGGTAGATGCAGAGGAGTTCAAAAGGATCTTTAAGTATACCAAAGCCAAGGAGGCCTAGGAAATTCTAAAGACAACCTATTAATGGACTAATACATTGAAACAAGCTTCAGGTCTAGAAAACTAAATTTGAAACTCTGAGGATGTAGGAATTAGAAACCATTTGAAAGTTCTATGCAAAACTCTATGACCTAGACAATCAAGCTTTTGCCTTAAGGAATGAGTACTCAAATTCTAAACTTGTAAGAAAGGTTCTTAGGTCAATATATGAGAGGCTAAATATCAAAGTAACAACCATCAAGAAGGCCAAGGATATCGATGCATGGGAATTGATGAGCTAATTGGATTTCTCAAAACTTTTGAGATCAACATGGAAAAGGCTAAGAAGGGCAAATTGAAATTTCAGAAGAGCATTGCTTTTTATGTGGCTGAAACTGTGCACACTAAACAAAGCACTATTATCAAATAGATGTAAGAATAGTTGGCTTTGCTTACTCAAGGGTTTAATAAGATGGATAAGAATTAGTTTGGAAGGAATAAATGTTTTGAGTCATCTAAGGCTATCCAAAAGGGGAAAGCAAAAAAACAAAGTTTAGTTAAATGAACTTGTTAAGGAGAAGAAACAAGGAATTCAATGTCATGAGTGTAATGGCTTTGGGCATATCCAAACAAAATGTGCAAATACCCATAAAAAGAAAAATGGATAATCTCTATGTGTGACCTTGAATGATGAGGAAACCAACTTAGAATCAGAGCTAGATAATGGACAAGTGAGCAACTTTGATGCTTTCACATCAAAGGTGGATAAACCAGATGCTTTTAAGTGTGAATCAGTGACCGCCTTCGAATGTACTAATGTCAGGAGTGTGTATACTACTACAAAAGATAGGAAATTAGGTGGTGTCCACAAGTGTACAAGTCAAATTGTAATATAGTTTGTTAGTACAATAAAGTATTGAGAGTACTCCGAGGATTGTACCCAAGAGATTGCAGTTTGAGGAAAACTGATATTAAGCAAATTACCAGAAATAATTACTAATCTACTTAAGTCACGAATTAATAGTGTTAATCTGGAAACAAGATGATAATAATAAACTAATTGAACTAAACCTAAATCTACTCCTAGGTTATTGTATCTGTTTCTTCTATTCCTTGTTTCGACTATGCGAGTTCCTTTAACCTAAATTCAATTGCTTTACCTGATTAATTATTGATGTAGGGTTCTAAATAATTGGCTAGTACTTAATCTAGTAAGACCTCTCAGCCTTCTATTAACTTAACTAGTCAACAAGAACTACTTATCTATCGATGTCACAATTCAAGTCGGAGCAGGGTAAGGTTTTCACGTATAGGCAATAGTGATTTTGGTTTCATTCCCACCTATAAGATTTCCTAGGGTCATCAATCCTAAGGTTTAAGTTTTTCCTTCCCCAACCACTAATTTTCTAAGTGATGCTTGGTAGGCAATACTGATTTTGGGTTTATTCTTACTTAAATGACTTCCTAAGGTCGTCAATCCTATAGTTTAATTGCACTCAACCAGATCCAACCAATCCAAATGAAACTCTACCTTCCAATCAATTAAATAAGTTAATACAGTTGAAACATGTAAAATATGTATAAAGCATAAATTGATTCTAATCTTTACACAAACATTCAATTAATAATGTTAAAGAAACAAATATAAATAATAGAATAAAGGAAAGAGATGCTCATGAATTTATCAATGAAAGCGTGGCTCTGAAACAATCTCCACTCATGAAAGTCTCACTTCTGAATAGGATCTTCCGATTACAATAACATACATAAACTAAGCAAAAATTAAGAACGAAATAAAAACGTAAGAATAATTTCTGTCTCCCTAAAATTGTGTGTTTAATTTGATCATAATGGGTTTTATATAGGCTAAACTCAAAATATTAAAGTACTGAAACTATCCTTGAAGTAATTAGAGTTCAATTAGGAAAAATACTCCTAATTGCCCTAAAAATCTAGTTGTCACGTGCAAGGATTTTTGTGTCACGCAGAAGTCGTGTTGCAACACAGGGGGCGTGTCAAGACATAGTATTGGCGTGTCACGACACAGCAACAGTTTCATGCCAGGACTTATTTTTTCTTTTGTCTTCAGTGTTGCGACATTGGTGTCTTGGTGTCGCGACATAAACATTAGTTTTGTCCTGAATATGCATCTTTAGCTCCTGATTTGTACTACAAGACCATGTAACTTTATTTAGATATATAATATGTAATAAAAGCTACTAAAAAGCATAAATTACTAATTCAAACATGGAAACTTAAATATATACTAAGATGCTTTGATTTAACTATTAACCAAGCTAAAGTTATGTGTAGAAAGGGATGTAAATAATAGTGTTATTCGTGGAAGATCAATAAGAGGAATGCAATGAAGAAAAGAAACATGAAGAATTGATGAAATCCTACAATCTCATGTTGGAAAAATGAAATATTTTATGTGATGTTATGTAACACCCTTCGCCCGACCCGATCATCGGGTTTGAGCTATGGAATGCTATAGTCGATGCTAGAGTAAATACAATCAAATATCATACATTGTAAAAGAAAAATAATTTAAATACAACCATTACATAACATAATCACATCATACAACCTTTCTCGAGTTTATATGAGCATACGAATGCTCTAAGGTTAACCCGAAATTGAAGTAGGACCAATTTGCATCATTTTTAAAATTTTCCATTTAACATTGTGATGTGGAGGGTTTCCTCGTCGTGACGTGACTAAATATTTTGGCCTCATTGTGATGACAGGTTTCCTCATCATGTTGTGGTCTAAAGTTCAAGCCTCGTCTCAAAGACCACCACTTGACATCGCGATGTGGACTCTGTTTTTGGCTCAACTATGCCTTTTGATACTTATTTCATTCAACTGAGCCATGGTATACAATTGGTGCATCAACACTCACTCAAACTTGCATAAGGACATTCCAAAATATACCTATTCACCACATTCAACCAAATTCAAGTAACCAATCCAACCTAGCTTCCATGTGATGCCAAACCATTCCAAGTTAACTTATTTCAGTTCAACCTAACAAATCATACATTAGTTCATTCTAAAACTTTATTTACCATGCCATTTCCCATTCACTTGGTTATAAAAACATCACATACCTAGTTTGACACTTAGACAAAACATACACAACTTTAAAATCCATAATCAAATCTTAACCCGAAGTTCAAGCAAACCATCATTTTCAAGCTAGCACACGTTAATATAAGTAACAACCCGATTTTCAGTGGTGCTAGAAATGGTGGTTTTGAACCTCGTTCTCCAATGATTGAGTCCATAAATATTATTAAGTAATATTTAAATTTTATACTGAATTTTTTCTGGTGAAAATTTTCAATTGGATAGTTAGTTAAAGTACAAATGTATTGACCCTTAAGTTAGTGGTGTCGAAGAATGAGGTATCGAGACCTTCAATTTCGTAAACCGATCTCAAAAAGATTTTTATTAAATATTTACAGAGTTATTGTATAGGAGAATTGAATTTTGGATTAGTAGTTTTTTCGATTTAGTGATTAATTAAGGTATAAAAATTAAATCATAAAAACCATAAAAGTTAATCATTATTGATTTTTATTAGTTAAAAGGATTAATTAGTAAATGTTCAAGGATATATGAAGAAATTAAGAGCCTTGTCACTACAAGCCCTAGCCCAACTGTTTAAAACAGTGTCTTCTCTTTTCCTCTGTTGTTTTTCATTCTCCCGACACCTCAAGCACCTATAGTTCTTCAATTTTTCTTGTTTCTAGACATCAATCCTTCAATTTTTAGTAGTTTCTTTCATAAATATCTCCTCCAAGTTGTAACACCCTTTGCCCGGCCCGGTTGTCAAACCTGAGTTACAGGATGTTATAATAAAACATGGACATTTACTTACAAAACCATTAGATAAATCTTTTTTTAAGTCATTATAATTCAATATGAAATCTTTGAAAAAAAACATGTTGCTAGAAAGAAAAGGAACATGAATTTCTACCACAGTCTATTCGCCAGAAAACTATTGACTTACCGTCAAATGTAGTTGTTAATTGGGGTCAATTCCACACTTAAGGAGATTGTTTTATAAACAATTTAGGATTTTATATTATGTTTTTAGTAGTTAGGCCTTAGGAGTAAAAGTTAATAAAATAAGTGTTTTTAACACATTTTGTAGGTGTTGTGACCTAATAGGCCGACACAGGCTTTAGGTTGTGCTAATATATTCAATTGAGTAGGATGAAGATATAAAGGCCCAATAGACATGGAAGCAAGGGACGAGTGATGTACAAGCCTCCTGGGACGTCAAAGCACCAAACGAACGACACAAGGCTAGAAGTGGGTGTTGTATCGCACCATGCAAGGGGTGTGGTGCGACACACGTTGACGTGCTACCCAAGTTTATCGGGGTTATTTTTGTCCACACAATCAAACTTATACAAAGACCTAAGACGTGCTGAAGACCTCATTTGGGTTGCCGAAACCTTTATAAATAAGACATTAGGGGTTGAATGTAACTAAGTCGTCCTAGATGCCTTCAAAAAGCCCCTAATAGTTTAGGGGTAGGATTAGATTTTTTTTCTTTTCAGTTTTTTCAATACTTTTTGTTTTTCGTATTGAAATCAGTCTTGATTAAAGAGTCTATCTATTTAATTCAAGTACTTCAGTTGGTGTGCTTTTGCATTTGATTTAATTATTTATTCCAATAAAGAGATTTACTACTTTGTTCCTCATTCGATATTCAATCCAGGGTTATTCAAATCTCTTTTCTCTTTCGAGTCGGTCATGTTCTTCACATGATTTGTTCAATTGAAGAAGAGAATATGAATAACTTGAGTAGCTAAATCCCTTAGGGGATATTAATGAGTGGATGGAGATGTGATTAACAAAGAATTTAGGGTTTCTCGAGAGGGATTAGTTGGTATGAATTACGTGTGCTTAATCCACTAGGATTGATAACCCTGAAAAGTTGCCATAGGCTAGATGAGGTTGAGAGATAAGTTGAAATAATTAAATCATAATTTATCCTGTTGAGAAAGTGAGGTCGGGAGATAAGCGAGTATCAACCAATCGATTAGTTAATTAGAGGCCGAGAGATGATAATTGGTTAATCGGTAGCTAATCTATCCTAAAACCCTAATTCAAAGTTAGTTACAAACCTTAAAGTGAGTTAATCTTCTTAATTGGTTTATTGATTTATTTCGTTTGTTTATTTTTCTTTATTTATTTATTTTTATCTCTTCAACTTATTTTATGGTTTATCGTAATATAGGGATTAATTACTACTACTTAGACTTGTTATTGTAAAATTGTTTTCATTATTTATTCCATCCTCCCTTGGGTACGATCATCGGAATACTTCCAGGTATTTCATTTTATAAAACTATATTACAATTTGACTAGTGCATATGTGGACACCACCGGTCTTATTCTTATATTTTTTGTATGATATTTATTCTATCAACGATAACACATTTAAAGGCGGTCAATTCTCCTCCAGGAATTTTGATAACATTATGAGTGTTCACCAAAACAATCCTCATTTATAAGTTTTATAGTTATCCAGAAGTAAGTGCATATTTATCACATGCAAATATTTCCATTTCAAGCGTACTAATAGTCTACGCTAACATTAAACAAGTATCACAATAGAGTAAGTATATATATATACACCTCGTTCAAAACATTGTCATTCTTTCACATACAGTTCCGTTAAATAGACCCTATATACATGCCACTTAACTTGGGTAGAGTTAAGAATAATTCTATCCAAACATAAGCTGGATAGTGTAAATTATGGATCAATCTGCCTATCGAGTTCCACCAAAACTTTACAAGGAAGGGAAAAATTAAACGAGGTAAGCATTAAATATGCTTAGTAAGTTCATAGATTTTAATACATTAAACTCACCTCGCAAAACATTTAAACACACATATAACTTAACTAAATTCTTGATCCTATTAACACATTAAACATGTACAAAGTGAGTACATCCTATTCAAACATATAACCTATCCAACATTCCGTTACTCATTCATACATCAATTCATACAAATCATACTGTTAGCATTTCTATTTAAGGAACAATCAACCTGATGAATCAGCATGAATAGAAAGGAATATGTGGGTAACCATCCTGTAATATCCCCAACCCATTCTAGAAGTTATGGCCAGATCATGAAGACTACATTATTAATCGAAATGACTAAGTAACCCCATAGACCATAAAAACCCTAGTTTATCTCACTTTGGTAAATTTGTGGTTACACCAGAATTAGTTTAAAAACTTTCACTTATTTAGCCATCTATACTTAAGATCCATTTTACTAATGATAGTGACGTTTTTAGGAAATTCTTTATTTATTGCTTTGTTTTGAAAAAAAACTCATTATCTTTTAATGTAGTGGAAAGATACTAATCATGTTAGGCTTTAGTTAAGTTGAATAACATATTTGATCTGTGGAATTCGATCAACTCTTTTTAGATTTCATGCTTCAATTAAATACAATTCAGGATTCTCTTAAACCTTCGTCTCTTGATTTGCTATTAATGTTCATCTTCTACATAAAGTTTATTATGTTTTTTAAATCCATGAGGAACTAATCCTCTTATGGGGGATTAGTAAGTGGATGTATGATTAATTGATTGTTGTGTAGGGTTTTCTTAGAGGATCAATTGTTTGGGAGAAGAAGAACTTAAACCCTAAGCTTGACGACCCTAGGAACTCATCTAGGTGAGAAATTAACCCAAAATTGGTATGGTCTATCTGTGAACACCTTAGCTCCGAACTTGTAACACCCCTTACCCGAGACCATTGCCGGAGTCGATCTCGAGGCATTTCTTAACTTAAAAAATTTGGGGCATAAAATTTTACTTTTAAAATTAATTTCACTGTTCACAACAAAGCTGTCCACCTGCGCAGTAGTTACTAATTTAGTTATAATTCAAGCTAAGAAATTCAAAGTTTAAATCCGTGAATTTTCCCTAAAACTAGACTCATATGTCTTCTTACCATAAATTTTTCAGAATTTTTGGTTTAGCCAATTAGTACAGTTTATTAGTTAAAGTCTCTCCTATTTCACCACTCGACTATCCCGACCTCTTGTCACTAAAAATATGCTTTCTCATTATAGGATTTTCATATGGTGTTCTCACTTGTTTTTGAAGAAAATAGACTCAATAAGGAATCTAGAAATATAAACTAAAACTCATAACCATTTTTGTACAATTTTTAATGATTTTCTAAACTCAGAATAGAGGACTCCAAAAATAGTTCTGACCCTATCTCACTAAAATTCACATATCTTAAAATATAAAATTCATTTTGATACAATATTATTTTTATATGAAATTAGACTCAATAAGATTTAATTCTATATATCATTCACTTTCTAATTCATTTTATACTATCCTAGGTAATTTTTCAAAGTCACGTCACTGTTGCTACTTGAAATATGTTTCTTTGCAAATTTTACTCTTTCATGATTTCTATGCATGATTTATCACCTAAACATCTGTAACAACAAACACCTTCATACTTATCCATTTTAAAAACCATTCTTCATCCAATACTTACATATTATTCTTTAGCAAAATCATAAATACAAACATTCAAAATAACTAAGTCCCTATACATGCCATAACCCAAACGTGGTTCATCATAAAATACCGAGTTGTTGTCGTTGATAGTGTGGATGATGTAACACCCCTTACCCGAGACCATTTCCGGAGTCAAGCTCAAGGTATTATTTTACTTAACTTAAAAATTCAGGACATAAAATTTTACTTTTGAAATTAATTTCACTATTCACAACAAAGCTGTCCACCTGCGCAGCAGTTACTAATTTAGTTATAACACAAGCTATGAAATTCGAAATTTTAGTTAAAGTCTCCACTATTTCACCACTCAACTATCCTGACCTCTTGTCACTAAAAATAAGCTTTCTCATTGTGGGATTTTTCATATGGTGTTCTCACTTATTTCTAAACAAAATAGACTTAATAAGAAATCTAGAAATATAAACTAAAACTCATAACCATTTTTACAATTTTTAATGATTTTTAAACTCAGAATTGAGGACTCCAAAAATAGTTCTGACCCTGTCTCACTAAAATTCACATATCTTAAAATATAAAATTCATTTTGCTACACCATTATTTTTCTAAGAAAGTAGACTCCATAAGATTTAATTCTATATATCATTCACCTTCTAATTCATTTTATACTATCCTAGGTGATTTTTCAAAGTCAAGTCACTATTGCTACTTGAAATATGTTTCTTTCCAAATTTTACTCTTTCATGATTTCTATGCATGATTTATCACTTAAACATTTGTAACAACAAACACCTTCATACTTAGCCATTTTAACAACATTTCATCATCAAATACTTACATAGCACTCTTTAGCAAAATCATAAATACAAACATTCAAAATAACTAAGTCCCTATACATGCCATAACCCAAACATGGTTCATCATAAAATACCGAGTTGTTGTCGTTGATAGTGTGGACGATCTCCTACGTCTTTAAGTTCCCGAAAGTAGCTTTACAATACTATAAGAGAAAGAAAAATAAAAGAAGTAAGCATAAAGCTTAGTAAGTTTACTAGCAAATAAATAACAACATTTAGCACAAATAATTAAACTCAAATGTCAAATCTCCAGTTTACTCTTTATTTAATCTCATTCTCGTTCTCTTGCTGGTTTACTTAGTTAACTCATGATCATAACTTATTCTTCTCTTGTTGAAACATTGAGTATCAATTAATAATATAGTAAGTTCTTAACTCTTATAACACATCTAAGCTTGTCATTTATGCTTTTAAATGAACTTTCATTAACATGATTCGTTTACTAGCCCGTTGAGCCACGTTGGAATAATAAGGATACTTAGGTCTTTTCTGATAATAACATGCCAAAGGCATGTCCTAGACATGGTCTTACATGGGATGTTCTCATATCGGTGCCCATGCCATGTCCCAGACATGGTCATACATGGGACCTCTTTACCAAAATGTCATGACATTTGTATCCGATACATTTCTCATGTTTCAACGGGGCTTTTTAACACCGATTCTCTGTCATCTCATACTTGAGTCAACATTAAATAAATTCATAAAATAAATGCATAATTGCTGGAAAATAACAATATTAATAATTATTATTTAAATATTGTATTTATTTACCGTAAATTTACCTCGGTACAAAATATAACCAAATTCACCAACTTAGCCTTCAACTTTATTCTTTCCTTTGTCTAACCTCGAGTTTCGTTCTTCTTGATCTAAAATAGAAAATTTAACTCATTTAATACTCACATTTATCAAAACAGCTCTCAACTCTAACTTTGGAAAAATTATAATTTTACCCCTAAACTTTTACATAATTACGCTTTTTCCCCAAAGTTCGGAAATTAAACTTCATCTCATATTCTTATGTTATATAACATGCTGAAAATTTTTCTCTGCTATGACAACATCAAATTCTCACTCTAACACTTATGTACATTAGGGATTTTTACCGATTATGTCATCTTACTCGTTTTCGCTTAAAATCGTCTAGCAAAAGTTATTTAACATAATTTCAAGCTTCATATTCCACCATAAAACATCAAAATAAACACATTTCACCTATGGGTATTTTTCCAAATATGAACCCTAGGTTAAATCATTGCTAGAATAAACTAAATTAAGCTACCGGGATCTCAAAAACGTAAAGAGCATTAAAAACGGTTCTTAGAATCACTTACTATGGAGCTTGGAACCCTAACTCTGGCTTCTCCCCTTGATAAATTCGCCCTAATGAAGAAGATAATCAAAAATTCGCTTTTAATTTTGTTTTTAATTCATTTTAATAACTAAGTGACTAAAATGCCCTTAATGAAAAACTTTGGAAACATGCCTAACCATGTCCATTTTTGTCCACCAACTTAAACAATGGTCTAATTACCATATAAAGACCTCCAATTTAAAATTTCATAACAATTGGACACCTCTAACAAATAGAACTCAACTTTTGCACTTTTTACAATTTAGTCCTTTTGACTAAATTGAGTGCCCAAACGTCAAAAGTTTTGAACGAAATTTTCACGAAATCTTTCCGTGAAGCTGTAGACCATAGAAATATAATAAAAATAAATTTTTTTCATCAAATTTGTGGTCCCGAAGCCACTGTTCCGATAACCTTAAATTTGGGCCATTACAACTCTCCCCCCTTTAAGGATTTTCGTCCCCGAAAATCTTACCAGTAAAGAGATTCGGGTATTGTTTCCTCATTGTCTCTTCCAGTTCCCATGTCGCTTCCTCAATCCCGTGCTTTTGCCATAATACTTTCACCAATTTTATCTTTTTATTTCTAAGCTCATTTTTTCCCGTGCTAATATCTTAACCGGTTCTTCACTATAAGTCATATCCGGTTGAATCTCCACTTCTGTCGAAGTAATAACATGTGAAGGATCGGATCGATGCCGTTGTAGCATAGATACATGAAAAAAAATTATGAATTCTATCGAGTTCCGGTGGTAATGCCAATTGATAAGCAACCGGTCCAATTCTTTTTATGATTTCATATGGTCTGATAAATCTTGGACTCAATTTACCTTTTCGACCGAACCGGAGAACTTTCTTCCAAGGAGACACTTTTAAGAATACTTTATCACCCACCTTAAATTCAATCTCTTTTCGTTTAAGATCAGCATATGACTTCTGACGATCGAAAGTTGCTTTTAGACTATCCTAAATCAGCCTTACTTTTTCTTCTGTTTCCCAGATCAAATCAACCCCATGTATATTCTTTTTACTGCGCTCTATCCAATATAACGGTGTTCTACATTTTCTACCATAAAAAGCTTCATATGGAGCCATTTTAATACTGACTAATAACTGTTATTATAATCAAATTCAATCAAAGGTAGATACATTTCCCAATTACCTTCAAACTCTAATATACAACATCAGAGCATATCTTCCAATACCTGAATTACACGCTCAGATGATCATCTATTAGAGGATGAAATGCAGTGCTGAAATGCAGCTGAGTACCCAAAGCTTCTTGCAATTTGTCCTAGAAACGATACGTAAATCGGGGATCTCTATCTGATATAATGGAGACTGGCACTCCATGTAGTCTGACAATCTCAGATATGTACAATTCAACCAATTTATCTAAAGCATAATCCATACATATCGGAATAAAATGCGCGAACTTTGTCAATCGGTAGACAATTACCCAAATGGCATCTTTCTTCTTCGGAGACATCGGTAACCCAGATACAAAATCCATAGTGATTCTTTCCCATTTCCATTTCGGTATAGTGATTGGCTGAAGTAATCCCAAAGGCACTTGATGTTCATCTTTAACCTGTTGACATACTAAACACCTTGACACAAACTCAGAGATATCAGGTTTCATACTCGGCCACCAATACATCTTTTTCAGATCATTATACATTTTATTACTCCCCGGATGTACAGACATAGTACTGTTGTGGGCCTCGTGTAAAATCTTCTATATGAGCTCTGTATCCTTCGGCACACATACTCTACATCTGAATAATAAACAATCGTCAGTCCCAATCTGGAAATTTGAATCATTACCGGATTCACAATGTAACCGTTTAGCCTGTAACTTCTCATCATTTTTCTGAGCCTCACATATTTGTTGACGAAATATCGATTTAGCTCTGATTTCAGCTATGCTTGAACCATCATCAGTCAGTGACAACCGGGCATTCATATCTCGTAAAGCAAACAGAGATTTCCAGCTCAAAGCATCAACTACAACATTAGCCTTATCTGGATGATAATCAATAACCAATTCATAATCTTGTATCAATTCAAGCCATCTGCGTTGTCTCAAATTCAAATCTTTCTGTGTCATCAAATACTTCAAGCTTTTTTGATCAGTATAAATATGACACTTTTCACCATACAAATAATGTCACCATATTTTCAATGCAAATACAATAGCAGCTAATTCGAGACCATTTACCGGGTAATTTCTTTCATATGTCTTAAGTTGTCTTGAAGCATAGGCTATTACCTTACCTTCTTGCATCAAGACGCAACCTAAACCATTTAATGATGCATCACTATAAATAATAAATTCCTTACCCGATTCAAGCTGTACCAACACAGGTGCTTCCGTCAACAATTTCTTCAATCGGTCAAAACTTTGCTGACATTTATCTGTCCATTCAAATTTAACATCTTTCTATAATAAACGGGTCATCAGAGATGCTATCATAAAAAAACCCTGTACAAATCTCCGATAATAGCCAGCTAAACCCAAGAAACCTCTAACTTCAGATACATTCTTCGGTGGACTCTAATTGACAATAGCTGAGATTTTACCCGGATCTACCCCGATGCCTTCTGCAGATACAATATGTCCGAGAAAACCCACCTCTCGAAGCCAAAATTCACATTTACTGAATTTAGCATAAAGCTTCTTTTCACGCAAAATTAGTAACACTATTCTCAAATGTTCTGCATACTCATTTTCATCTCGAGAATAGACTAAAATATCATCAATGAAAAATACTACAAACCTGTCTAAATACAGTCTAAATATTCGGTTCATCATATCCATAAATACTGCAGGTGCAATAGTCAGCCCAAACGGCATAACCAGAAACTCATAATGCCCATACCTGGTTCTGAAAGCTGTCTTTGGCACATCTGGCTCTTTTACCCGTAACCGGTAATAACCCGATCGGAGATCAATATTCGAGAATACTGTGGCACCTTTCATCTGATCAAATAAGTCATCAATTCGAGGCAACGGGTACTTATTCTTTATAGTTGCCTTATTGAGTTGCCGATAGTCGATAAACAATCTCAAAGACCCATCTTTCTTTTTCACAAACAGAACTGGAGCACCCCAATGTGAATGACTCGGACGAACAAAGCCTCTATCAACTAGTTCCTATAATTGTGTCTTTAACTCTTTTAAATATGTAGGAGCCACACGATACGAAGCTATGGAAATTGGGGTAGTTCCCGAAATCAGGTCTATAGACAATTCCACTTCTCTTTCTGGTGGCAACCCCGGTAATTCCTCTGGAAACTTCTCCAAAAATTCACATACAACCGGCACTGCCTGTATCTTTGACTCAGATACCTTAGTATCCAACACATATGCCAAATAAACATCATACCCTTTTCTGATACACTTCTGAGCCATCACAATTGAAATCACATCCGATAGTCCCTCTGTCTGATCAGATTTAACCCGAAGTAATTCTCTATTCTGGCACTTTAGCCCAATATATTTTTGTTTATAGTTTACTACTGCATCATGCTGAGTTAACCAATCCATGCCCAATATCCAATCAAACTCATCAAAAGGCAATAACATCAAGTCAACGGGAAAACAAATACCTTTTACCATCAATGGTCAATTTTTACAAACTTTATCTACCATGACAAACTGGCTCAGGGGGTTCGAGACTTTAATCACAAATTCAGTAGGTTCAACAGACAAATTTTTAACAAATACTAATTTTGTACATATGTACGAATGTGTAGAGCCAGGATCAATTAATACAATAGCATTAGTATCATAGAGAGAAAATGTATCGATAATTACATCAGGGGAAGATGCCTCTTCACAAGCACGAATAGCATATGTTCTTGTGGGTGCTCTAACATCTGATCTAACTGTTGAGTCAGTAGACATACCCCTGTTTTTTGCTCCAACTCTTGGGTTTCTCTGTGTTCTACCTCTGGTAGAAACATTCCTTGATCTCACACTGGTATAACTTCTCTCTTAGTTATTTCAGGAAAATCCCGAATAAAGTGATCTGGTGTACCACATCTAAAACAAAAATTTTCACTTGTTCTGCACTCTCCGGGATGGCGTCTACCACATTGAGGACATTTTGGCCTAGAAGGTAGAGTATTGCCCGTACTTGCAACTATAGTGGTTTGAGCTCTAGAACCCTCAAGTCTTCTGCTTCTGCTTCGACTAGAATATCTGGCTGGAAAATTTGATCCACTAGAGAGCTCTCTAGGCCTCTTAGACGTAAACTGAAATGATTTACTCATTTGCCTCTTTTTTGTATCTTGCACTTCAACTTCAGCTTTGCCCTTCTCTTTTTCTTTTAACAAATCTTCCACTTTACAGGCTCTTTCCACCAGAACAACAAACTCTTTGATTTCTAATACACCCACTGATAGTCAGATGTCATCATTAAGCCCATCTTCAAATCTCTTGCACATGTTGGCTTCGGTGGATACAGATTCCTGAGCATATTTACTAAGTCTAACAAACTCACGTTCATACTCAGTCACGGTCATCTTACCTTATTTTAGCTCAAGAAACTCTTTCCTTTTCTGATCTATAAATCTCTGGCTGATGTACTTCTTTCGAAACTCCTCCTGAAAGAAATCTCAGGTAACCTTCTCACTCGGCACTACAGACACGAGAGTCTTCCACCAATGATAAGCTAAATCTCTGAGAAGAGAGACCACACACTTCATACATTCTTCTGATGTACAAGATAATTCTTCAAAAACTCGGATGGTATTCTTGAGCCAAAATTCTATTTTTTCCGCATCATCATCTTTGGTAGCCCGAAACTTTTCAGCCCCTTATTTCCGGATCTTATCAACTGGTGGTCCTTCCTTGATAACTATACCTGCGGCTAGGGAAGCTACATGGGGAACCTGTGAATCATGAGGGGGTAGAGGTCTCATAGCCGGATTCGTACGAATGAACTCGTCAAACCAATCATTCATAGCTTGGAAGAAGGCTTCCCTAGCTCCTCCACCCTAACTAACTGACATGGGCCTTTCACTAACATTAACATCTGGTGGCGCCATCCCTTCTGCGGGAGCAGATGCATTACTCTCTACTTCATCAGTACCAAATCGTTCAGGATCCATAACTATAAAAGAAAACATTTTCAAATCGTCAGGAGTCGTCACACTATCAAAATATAAGTATGGCATATATAGGTAGACTCTTATTCATACTGAGTATTATGAGAATCGACTAAACCTACTTTGATACCAAAAAAATGTAACACCCCTTACCCCAGACCATTGCTGGAGTCGAGCTCGAGGAATTACTTAACTTAAAAATTCGGGACATAAAATTTTACTTTTGAAATTAATTTCACTATTCACAACAAAGCTGTCCACCTGCGTAGCAGTTACTAATTTAGTTATAAAACAAGCTACAAAATTTGAAATTTAAATCCGTAAATTTTTCCTAAAACTAGACTCATATGTCTTCTTACCATAAAGTTTTTTGAATTTTTAGTTTAGCCAATTATTACATTTTATTAGTTAAAATCTCCCTTAATTCACCACTCAACTATCCTGACCTCTTGTCACTAAAAATAAGCTTTCTCATTGTAGGATTTTCATATGGTGTTCTCACTTCTTTCTATAGAAAATAGACCCAACAAGGAATCTAGAAATATAAGCTAAAACTCATAAAAAATTTTGTACAATTTTTAATGATTTTCTAAACTCAAAATAGAGGACTCCAAAAATAGTTCTGAACCTATCTCACTAAAATTCTCATATCTTAAAATATAAAATTCATTTTGCTACATCATTATTTTTATAAGAAAGTAGACTCAACAAGCTTTAATTCTATATAGCATTCATCTTCTAATTCATTTTATACTATCCTAGGTGATTTTTCAAAGTCACATCACTGTTGCTGCTTAAAATTTGTTTCTTTGCAAATTTTACTCTGTCATGATTTCTATGCATGCTTTATCACCTAAACATTTGTAACAACAAACACCTTCATACTTAGTCATTTTAACAACCATTCTTCATCCAATACTTATGTATCATTCTTTAGTAAAATCATAAATGCAAACATTCAAAATAACTAAGTCCCTATACATGCCATAACCCAAACATGGTTCACCATAAAATACCAAGTTGTTGTCATTGATAGTGTGGACGATCTCTGACGTCTTTAAGTTCCCGAAAGTAGCTTTACAATACTATAAGAGAAAGAAGAATAAAAAGAAGTAAGAATAAAGCTTAGTAAGTTTACTAGCAAATAAATAAAAACATTTAACACAAATAATTAAAGTCAAATGTCAAGATCTCTAGTTTACTCTTTATTTAATCTCATTCTCATTCTCTTTTTGGTTTACTTAGTTAACTTATTATCGCAATGTATTCTTCTCTTGCTGAAACATTGAGTATTAATTGATAATATAGTAAGTTCTTAACTCTTATAACACATCTAAGCTTGTCATTTATGCTTTTAAATGAACTTTCATTAATATGATTCGTTTACTAGCCCGTTGAGCCACGTTGGAATAATAAGGATACTTAGGTATTTTTTGATAATAACATGCCAAAGGCATGTCCTAGACATGGTCTTACATGGGATGTTCTCATATCGGTGCCCATGTCATGTCTCAGACATGGTCTTACATGGGACCTCTCATCTCGGTGACAACGCCATGTCCCAGACATGGTCTTACATGGGACCTCTCATCTAGGTGCCAATGCCATGACCCAGACATGGTCTTACATGGGACCTCATTCCCTTAATGTATCCGATACATTCCAATGTTTCAACGGGGCTTTTATAACTGATTCTCTGTCATCTCATACATAAGTCAACATTAGATATTTTCATGAAATAAATACATAATTGCTGAAAAATAACAGCATTAATAATAATTATCAAAATATTGCATTTATTTACCGTAAACTTACCTCAGTACAAAATATAGCCAAATTTACCAACTTAGCCTTCAACTTTCTTATTTCATTTGTCTATCCTCGAGTTTCGTTCTTCTTGATCTAAAATAGTAAATTTAACTCATTTAATACCCACATTTATCAAAACAACTCTCGAGTCTAACTTTGGAAAATTTATAATATTGCCCCTAAACTTTTACATAATTACATTTTTGCCCCAAGGCTCAGAAATTAAACTTCATCTCATATTCTTATGTTTTACGATATGCTGAAAATTTTTCCTTTCTATGGCAACATCAAATTCCCACTCTAACACTTATAAACATTAGGTATTTTTACCGATTATGTCAACTTACTCGTTTTCACTTAAAATCGCTTAGCAAAAGTTGTTTAACATAATTTCTAGCTTCATATTCCACCATAAAACATCAAAATAAACACATTTCACCTATGGTTATTTTTCCAAATATGAACCCTAGGTTAAATTATTGCTAGAATAGGCTAAATTAAGCTATCGGGATCTAAAAAACGTAAAGAGCATTAAAAACGAGGCTTGGGATCACTTACTATGGAGCTTGGAAGCTTGAAAACCCTAACTGTAGCTTCTCCCCTTGCAAAATTGGGCCTAATGAAGAAGATGATAAAAAATTGGCTTTTAATTTTGTTTTTAATTCATTTTAACAACTAAATGACTAAAATGCCCTTAATGAAAAACTTTGGAAACATGCCTAACCATGTCCATTTTTGTCCACCAACTTAACCAATGGTCTAATTTCCATATGAATACCTCCAATTTAAAATTTCATAACAATTGGACACATCTAACATATAGAACTCAACTTTTGCACTTTTTACAATTTAGCCCTTTTGACTAAATTGAGTGCCCAAACGTCAAAATTTTTGAACGAAATTTTCACGAAATCTTTCCATGAAATTGTAGGCCATAGAAATATAATAAAAATAAATTTTTCCTCATCGGATTTGTGGTCCCAAAACCACTATTCCGATAACCTTAAATTTGGGCCATTACAGAACTGGTCTAGGCTATGAGCTTGAGAGATAACTAGTTCTTCCCGACTCATTATTTTGGTGGAAGATCGAGAGATCCTACTAGGGTAACGACTAGTTGATCGAACAAGGAACGTGAAGCAACAATTATTTATAACTACCGAAGTGAACTAATCACCCATGCTCAGATCTAATTCAATTTCCATATCAAATTTCTCAGAGTCTTCCCTTTATAGTATTTTATTCTTAATTTATAAAAATACCCAAAAATTGTTCTTTATGTTTATTCGTAATACAATTTATTTAAAGTACTAACTAGCTCTATTTGTGCTTAGTTTAGGATTAATTTAGTGTTTGCCTCCCTTAGATATGATCCTCAGAGTACTCACCTACTTCGTTGTAACTATATTACAACTTGACTTGTATACTTGTGGACAAGTTGGTACGTCCGAAGACGGTCAAGTTGTTAGCATCGTTGTCGAGGAGGCAATGTCACTATATTAATTTTAATTTTTGTACTTAATAAAATAATTAGAAAATTAATAAATAATATATATGGGTTTTATATTTTATCTTTATTGAAACCCCATTGTTTGATTTTTTGTTTGTTTGTTTTTATGATTTCAGGGTATAGGAAGACATTCACAAGGATTCTTACATATCTAAAATGATTAAAAACTAATTCTTTACAGTTATACCAGAGATCAAGCACCAATAATATTTGACCTTTGCAATCTGATAAGTAACCTTTAATGACATGATACAAGCATTAGGAGTTTTTTTTTATGTAGACTGGTTGCGCTCTCGTATTACATGCCCCATTATTTATAGTCCTCATTTTAAATTAAATCCTTCATTACTAACCTGGATTTCCAATAATGTCAAATTTAATGATTATAAAATAGAGGATCTTATAGTGTTCCTCCAGTAGTTTAAATATATATGCAACACTACTGCTTATGTTTGGGTTCCAACAGACAGTATTAAATTATTACTAATTCCATTCGCATTGGACGAGAAAGCGAAAACCTGGTTAGATGCACTTCCACCTAACACTATCACTACATGGGCTAATTTTGTGTGATTATTTTGACAGGTTTTGCCTATGACTCCGGTATTCAGTACTTATGAAAAATTATTTCAATTCAAACAGTACATTACTGCAACATTAGGGCAAGCTGGGGAAAGATTCAAAACAATTCTCAGGTCAGTGTTGGGAGGAGACATACTTTTTGCTGTCCAAACCCAATATTTCCACGATGGATTAGATAGCCAAAACAGGAAAAAATTTGACATTATGACCGAGGGAAGTATCTAGAAGAAAACGGGAAAGGAATTCATGGAAATATTGGAAAATTTTAGTGAAAATGAATTTACCTGGGGAAACATCAAGAGTTGGAAGCTGGGCAACTGGTAAAATCCAAGTCAGAATAGAAAAAATGCAACAAGTTGCAATCGATCATAATAAATTTGGCTGAGAATGATGAATATGAATCGAAAAAAGAGAAATAGGATGATACAGAATAAGAAAATGACCAGATAGCTCAACTTGATCGGTGGCGGTATAGCAAGGGATAGCCAGAACAAATCAATCCAAATACAACAAGAATGGTACCCTCCATTATCAAACTGCCTGAGTTAGAGTTAAAGCAATTACCAAAACACTTAAAGTATGGGAGCAAAATACATTACCTGTGATTATAGCTGCTAGGTTAAGTTCAAAGCAAGAAGAGGCCTTGTTAAGTGTTTTAAAACATAAAAAAAAAAGCCATTGGATGGACGATTGCTAGTATTAAGGGAATCAATCTTGCACTGTCAACATAAGATTAGATTAGAAGAAGGAAGAAAACCAGTGGTAGATGCACAGCTCTGGTTAAATGCGGCTATGAAAAAAGTGGTAAAAAAAGAATTACTCAAATGGTTGGATGCGGGTATTATTTATGCAATCTTTGACAGTGAATAGGTCAGTCCGACACAATGCATCCCAAAGAAAGGAGGACTGAAGGTGGTTTAGAATGACAGGAATGAGTTAATACCAACAAGGACAATCATGGGTTTGAGGGTATTATAGACTATCAAAAATTAAATGATGCGAAAAAAAAGATCATTTCCCGCTTCCTTTTATTCATCAAATGCTTGATAGATTAGTAGGAAAAGAGTATTATTGTTTCCGTGTTGGATATTCTAGATATCATCAAATTCCAATACATCCAAATGATCAAGAAAAAACCATCTTTACATGTCCTTTTAGATCATATGCTTTTAGATGAATGTCATTCGGACTATGTAATGCACTGACAACCTTTATGTGGTGCATGGTTGTTATTTTTACGGATATGCTGGAAGAAGACCTGGATGCGTTCATGGATGATTTCTTGGTATACGAAGATTCCTTTCGAGAATGCTTGGATAGCCCTGAAAAAGTTCTACAAAGATGCAAAGAAACCAATCTAGTACTCAATTGGGACAAATTTCGCTTTATGGTAAAAGAAAGATTGCTACGGGGAAATCAGATATCAAGGAAAGGTCTAAAAGCACACAAGGCTACAATTGAAGTTATCAAAAAAATCCTAGACCCTATAACAGCTTGGGGAGTGAGAAAATTTTTGGGTAATGCTGGATTCTACAAGCGGTTCATAAATTATTGCGCTCACATTTCTAAACCATTAGATCAACTTCTTCAGACGGAGATACCTTTTATATTTTATCAAGTTGTATAAAAGCATTTTCTTATCTCTGCACCTATAATTATTACTCCTAACTGGTCAGAACCCTTTATTGTAATGTGCGACTCTAGCGATTACACTATAGGAATAATATTGGGACAAAAGAGAAACAACATGTTTGGAGCTATTCATTATGCAAGTAAGAAACTCAATTCAGCACAATGTAATTATACTAATATTGAAAAAGAAATGCTTGCTATCATGTTTTCTTGTAAAAAATTTTGCCCTTATTTGATGGCAAATAGAGTTTATGTTTAAACTGACCACTCTACACTAAAATACGTCATGAAAAAGAAGGGAAAAAAAGGCAAACTAATGAGATGGGTATTGCTGCTTCAAGAATTTGACCTTTGGGTAATAGACAGAAAATGAACTGTAACAGCCCGTTTTTCACTGGTGTCGAAAACAGTAGTTTTGGGGCCACCAAATCTGACGAGTAAGGTAGTAAATATTATATTTAATATTTACGAGTTAATTGGGATTTTAAAATTTTTTTTTGATATTGTGACTTCTGTTTTATAAGCAATTTATTAAGTTCAAGTGGTATGAAGTTAAGATCAAATGGTTTTAGAAATTGAGGTATCGGGACCTCATTTCTATAAACTGAGCTGTAAATATTTTTATAAATATTTACAGAGTGTAATTAAGGTGGTATTAAAATTTCGTTAAAATTTTTTATCGTTTCGATAGTTAATTAAGCAAAAAGGACTAAATCGCGTAAAGTCCAAAAGTTGTGTTCGATAAGTTAAAGGCATTAAATAGCTATAGAAATTTAAAGTGGAGGTCCTTATATGGTAATTAGACCATTAAATGAGTTATTGGATGTGCATGGCTTGGAAATTATGAAATTTTTAAAGTTAGGTAAGGGTAATTTGGTAATTAGACAATTAAATATATATTAAATAAATAAAACAAAGTGGTCATCTTTTTGTTTCATCTATCAACTTAAATTTACAGCAAGGAAGAGCCATGGAAGCTTGAAAATTTTGCTTAAGCAAACTCCTTGCATGTAAGCCCCAAACTATCACTTTCTTGTAATTTTTATGTTTTTGAGATCGTTGCAACTAGGTCTAGCTAGCTCATATCTTCGATTTTGAAATTGTTAAAGATTTTGAATGTTACCATTAATGAATCTTGTGATATTTGATGTTAGATGATGAATTTGGAATGTTTATTTATATTTAAAAGTATTTTGTTAAGTGATTTTGATGAAATTTTTTGATTAGGGACTAATTTGTTAAATTAATAGAAGTACAAGGATTTAATGTGAAATTTTTATATGAATGGGCTTCTTTAAATACCATGAACATTCGTCTAAGCACAATTTTGGGTAAAATGGTTAATTTGCATGTTTTAGGCTTAGTGACTAAATTGAATAAAATTAAAATTTTAGGGTAATTTGTAAAAATATCAAAAATGACCAAATTGTATGAAATGAAATCTTTTATTTTCTAAATTAATATATTGAATGAAATTATTAATTTAGATCAAGATCGGGTTAAAAATCAAGGAAAATAGAAGATTACCAAAATGCCCCGAACTTTGGTATTTCTGCAATTTAACCAGGTAAGTTTGTATGAACTATAATATGTATAATTTTGATTAAATTGAATGTTATTATATGAAATTTTATTGAAAATAAATTGATATCTATATATATGTTAGTATACAATTTAGCTTATAACGAAATGAGGAAAATTCAACGACAAACAACGACTATCGAGTCCCATTTGAACCTTAGGAATATTTAGAATACAAATGACATGTCATTAGAGGTTACCGTGTTTTGGGTGCTGGTCTCGTACGTCTTACCAGCGGCTGAGTTTTTGGCATGTGTTGCAGTTACTTTACAGCTTATATGAGCAGCACCATGTAGCTACGTCTTGACTGATAGCTTGTGTGAGCAGACCCATTTATGACTCGAGAAAGAGCACTGATATGAGATATGAGATAGTAGTGGTTTCAACCACGTGCTTGCACTTAGTGTGCGAAATTCCCGCGTATCTAATATTATTCTAAGTGGTTCAACAGGCACAGTTCTGTTACGAGGTTATATGGGTTCAATACGAACTGGAACAGGTATTTACGTGAATTACATGAAAATGGTTTATATATTTATATATTGAAATGAATGATATATGTATATGATGAAACGGTAAGATAATGATATGTATCAGGACATGTACACATATGAATATCTTTGATGTGTTGATACATGGTAATTATGTAAGTTGAGACTAGTAATAAACTCGAGTGTGACGTGTTGAGAAAATAAGGTCATCAAAGTTGAATTTATATGAAATGTGTTCAAGTATGCTAACATGTATTTTTGTTTGATGCTTAGGCAAGTGCCAAGCTGTTGGTTGAATGGTATTCTGTTTACTTATAACTTGCATTAGAATGGTAAGTGCTCAAATGAAAATATGCTTGTACTCATGAAAAAGAAGTAAGGTTTAAAATTATACAATTTCTGATGAAATGGCTTATTATGTGATTAATTCGAAAAGGCTATGTTTAAATGCACTAGCTTGTGGATATGGTTGAATAATATGCTATGTATTGTATATTAAGCATATAGAACGGGTGTGGAAAGTAATGAAATACAAATGATAATAAAGAAATTTGAAAGAGTTTAACGTTGTTTAAAATCCTACTATGCTAGAGATAATATGTATAGGTGACACTATGGATTTACTTATTTTGTGAGATGTTGAATTTGGTTTCATGAATCGTGTGGTATCTGTATATGATTATTCTTAATATGTATGAATTGATCTGATTAAAGTTTATACGAGCTTACTAAGCATTCATTGCTTACGTAGTTATTTTTCTTTACTTTTCATACTATCGGAAGCTCGATCGAGTTGGAAGCTCATTAGAGATTTATCACACTATCCAGCGATTATATCGGTAGATGTTGATGTCTTGGTTAAGGTTATAATGACATGTATAGTTATTTTGGCTAATGTCAGCCTATGTGTTTTGGTTGTGGAAATGACCATTTGGTTAGTTTGCATTTTGGCCTTGTGTTGGTAAAATTATATATATTATAAGATGTATATAAGTAGCCTTGTAATGGTTGATATATGACTTGTTATGGTTGAATGATGATAGATAGAAAAGTAGTTGAATGTGCATATTCGATATGACATATAACTTGCTGTGAATTGGTGTTTTGCCATAGTAAGCACATAAGTATTTTGATGCTAATGATTATGTGGTACAATTGGTATCGAATGGTATGTTTTGGTCAATGATTTACATGTTGTGTAATGATGCAAACTTAGTTAGAAGTTAATCTTTTATTTTGGCCAAATTGAGTACATGGTTATACATGTTTTAATGTTGTCATTTGAGGTGCCTTTGGACATATTGGTTGGATGTTATTATACCATATGTGTTTGGCTTGATTATGCATGATTTGGCGCATTTTGAGGTCTTATGTATATGTGCAAAAGGGATTATAGGTATATGTTGAAAAAGGTGAGAAAAATGGCTTGTAAAATAGCCTATTTTCATCTACACGGGCAGAGACACAGGCGTGTGTCTCAGCCGTGTGTGACACACGGCCAGATAGCACGGCCGTGTGTCCCCTATAGTTTTCAAAGTGTTACAAGTTAGGTTTTACACGGTCTAGCACACGGCCTGAAACACGGGCGTGTGAGGTTATTTCAAAGGGTACACGGCCTGGCACACGGGCGTGTGGTTTGGCCGTGTGACCCAAGTCAGTAAGTTACATAGGCATGGACACGAATACGGGTTAAGAGTGTTACATGAACGAAGAATCAAATCGCGAACTATTTATCTAGAATAAAAAATGATTTAGAACAACAAAATTCTAAAAAAATCAATGAGACCTTTATAGATGAACAATTATTTAGGCTAGACGCCCAGCAAATGAGGGTCAGAAGTAATAGCACACCATGGTATGCAGATTATGTGAATTACATTGTTAAAGACGTTTTTCCACCACAAGTATCATGGCAACAAAAAAAGATGATCATGCGTGAATTGAAAAATTATATTTAGGAAGATCCATATGCATTCCAGTAATGCGCAGATCAATTAGTACAAAGATGTATAGAAAAAGAATAAGCAAACGATATTCTGTAAAGGTGTCATACATCACTATGTGGGGGGCATTTCGATGAAAAAATGACAGCTCGAAAGTACTGCAATCAGGATTTTATTGGTCGACTATTAACAGAGATGCTTATGAATTTGTACAAGGATGTGATAGATGCCAAAGAACTGGAAGTATATTCAGAAGAGATGAAATGCCACAAATTGAAATACTCGAAGTAGAAGTATTTGATGTTTGGGAAATTGACTTCATGGGACCCTTTCCAAGTTCTTTTGAGAATCAATACATCCTATTAATTGTCGGTTATGTTTCCAAATGGGTAAAAGCAGTGGTATTGCCGACTAATGATACAAAAGCAGTAGTTTGATTTTTAAGAAAAAAAACATCTTCGCTAGATTTGGAACACCTCGTGCGTTGGTAAGTAATGAAGGATCTCATTTTTGCAATAAATAGTTTGAAGCTACTCTAGCCAAGTACAGTGTTAGACATCAGATGACAACAGCATACCATCTACAAGCTAATGGCCAAATAGAGGTGTCCAACCAGGAAATCAAACGAATTCTTGAAAAACGGTAAATCCAAGTAATCCAAGTAGGAAAGATTGGCCATCAAGATTAGATGATACTTTGTGGGCCTACAGAACAACATACAAAACTCTGTTAGGAATGCCTCATTACAAATTAGTTTATGGGAAAAAATTTCACTTGCCGGTTGAATTAGAAAAGAAAGCATACTAGGCAATCAAAGAATTGAAATTAGATCCAGAGTTAGCCAAGAAAGAGAGACTATTTCAATTACAACAGTTGAAAGAATTTCATTTTATGGCTTATAAAAACACCAAGCTATATAAGGAGAGAAGCGAACTTAGGCATGTCGCAAAACTACGAAAATGTGAATGTTTGCCTAGACAAAAAATATTTTTTAATTCGAGATTAAAATTATCCCCTGGTAAGTTGAAATCCAGATGGACTGGCCCATACACTATAAATCAGGTAACACCTCATGAGGCAATAGAACTTATTGGAAATGAAAGACAACTATATTTGGTAAATGGACAGAGAGTAAAACATTATTTTGGGAGGACAACAAAGGAAATAATTGACACTCAAGCCTTACCATGCATAGTTTTATAGGAACGAAGGTATATTAGAAAGTGAATGGGAAATAAATGAAGAAAATGAGGCAACAGAAGATCTTAAGGGCGAGAAAGAGGACAGCAGAAACTGGTCTCAACGTCATGAAACTAGTCTTGCATGTCATGACACTACATAAAATTTAGCACAAATAAATTGTCCTCGACGTTGCGACATTTATAGAAGATGTTGCGACACCCCTACGTAAGTTGTCGTCCATCTTTTCACTAAAATCTGACATTTTTATAATTGAATTTCAATAGATTTAGAATTCTTTAACTCTTCATTGATCAGGAATAATTTAACTAACATAACTATAACTCTTAATTGTATCATTATCTCCTTCTAAGATAAATAAACCACGCAAATCTTTTTATCGTCCTTAAACATTATGTAAAGAACAAGATCTTTTTGTCTCTATTCAAGGAAGCACCATAGTTTCAGAAAACCATACCACAACAACATTCAGATTCGAATAGTTATATGTCTTGATATAACATTATAAATCCATCTATTGAATTTCAAGAAAACAATATAGACAAATATCTACAACAATTGCAACCATACACATTCATCCAAGAACAGGTATTAAACCCGTTAATAAGAAACTATAAAAGAGTATGGGAAATTGCAATAGAAAGAGAATGGACTAGCTTCTGCTTGCCATCTGAAGAATCAATAATAATACTCGTGGTGCAGGAATTCTATCTTGCGTTAAAAGAGAGAGAAGCGACAAGACCGTATTATGAGATATAGACATATGTCAAAGTTAAAGGGTTCAATGTCCTGGTAACTGATAGAAGTATTTTTCAATTTTATGATACTTCGTATTATTACCGAGATTACCTATACAAAATAGATCTCAAAGAATTTAAAAATGTAAACATGAAGGAGGTTCTGATATTTTTAATAGAAGGAAAAAAGTATAGACGTATCAAATAGACACAGCAATACCTGAGACATTCAACCAAGCGTTAATGACTCCAAAAGCAAAAATATGGATGAAGTTTGTATGTTTGAGAATTTGGACTACAGCCAACACTAACCCAGTATAAATTATTCTAGTTTATGCAATCTTGCAAAAGAAGCAAATACGTATTGGTACTTGGATATATCGAAACATGATTGAATTTGTAAGAAATCAGGCAAAAGGAACCTTCTTTCCACACCTTATAACGGAATTATGTAAAAGAGCCAGAGGACCTAAGGAGCGGATGGATAATGAGATGAACCCTCCAAAGAAGTTTCTAGGAGACGATGTTTATAAGCAGTTAGTAATATTAGAGAGAAAACAAAAAGAAAAGAGGAGGAAAAGATAACTTCAAGGGGAATAATAAAATATATATATACAGTAGAAGAATCTTTAAGTTTACTTTATTTTACGTTTGGAAAGTTACTTTTTTTCTTTTAGGATATTGTAATTAATCATATTTAACGAAATAGTAGAATTGAAAAAATACATATTGATGAATTTTGTAATAAAATCCCTACACAATAGAAGCACAAACATCACGAACTTTCAATGATCAAAGGAGGAAGCACCCACCAGTAGCTTATGGAACTACCACGTTCAATCGTGTAACTTCTTTCCTTATCTTTTCAGGACTATACATTGAGGACAATGCGTTGTCTAAAGTGTGAAGGGGTAACATAGAAAATTTGTTTCAATGTTTATGTTTTTCTTGACAATGGTGTGCTTGAGCTTGTAAAAATACAAGTGATTGGTTAGGAGCATGTATATAGGTTGATTGTATTTACTATAAATTTGGCATGATAGTAGATTATTTTAAATTTTTTATTATTAGACTACTAAGTACTATATATTACATTGTAAATAGGCATTGAGCAATTGAATGTACCATATGGTATAAGAAATACAGGGAAACGAGCATGCTAGTAGGTATGATAAATTCTTGAATTTGTGATTGTTTGGTTGACTAAATTTGTGAATATTTAGATACTTAGGGATGACCTAAGGTATTGTTTAGTATACACACAGAGCAAAAAAGCTAACCCTATTTATTCATCCTTAGTACCTATATTTAAGCCAGAAAGCACTTCTTGATGAACCTTCATGCAAAATCCAAGTAAAAAATGTTAATTTGTATTTGCCCTTTTTCTTGGGCCCTAAAATACACAAATATAGATGTTTGGCCATACATATTAAGGGTTAAGTAGATACATTACGGCAGAATTTTATAAAAATAGAGTGAAATAAGAAAGATCAGTGCAATAGAGTGATTATAGGTTAGTCAATACATGCAGAAAAGGAAAAACTCATAAAGAAAATTAAAAACAAGTATAAAAAGTTCTTGAAATTAAAAGAATTCATGAATGAGAAATGTATTGAAAAAAAAGAAAAATGACAAAGTCACCAAAAATAGAAAGACTCGTTCATTAGTGCACACAAACTCGTAATTTAGCCATAGTTGTTGTATTATGTTGTGATTTCCTATATGGAGAAATAAAAAAGGCGAGAGAAAAAGAAATAAGGCGATGCACGGGTAAGGGTCGCTAAGGGGGAGAATAGTAAACAATACGATGTGCCAAACTATTTTCGTGCTTGAAACTATTTGATGCTTACTGTTTTTGAATTCCATACTCGTTTTAAGCCTCAGAACATTACAAGCTGAAAAGCCCTATGTGATCTAAGTAGACTTATTTACAAATTGGTATCATACTAAATAATTGCATTTATGATTGTTTGTATTCTGCTGGGATAATCAAATCACCTGTATAACTTATTGATGGATCCTTATATTTGAAACCCTTAATGTTTGTATGCTTTGTAATATACTAAAATCAGGTGTTTGATATCAAAAGTGGTAAGTCAATTATATATCATGCCAAGATTATGTGTAAATATGAAATGCCTAGTCATGTGCTCCAAAACTAACAATTGTACCATATTTGTTTAAGGGTTGTCCTTTAATTGTTGTTTTTGTTTTCTTTGCTTGAGGATAAGTAATGACTTAAGTGTAGGGGAGCTCGACCTGTCGTAATTCAGTGTAGCAAATTAAACTAGTTTTTGCATTTGAGGAGCTTGAATACAAGCATTTTATTATGTTTTAGTTGATTTTTTAGAATTTCATTTATATTCAATAAAAAAGTGTAATTTGAGTTTTTTAATGACCTTAGGGGTCGAATGAGGCCTAAGGATGAGCTAATATACTTTGAGTGTGCAGGAGCCATTAAAGGGCATACCAACTCAATACTGGTTGTTGTGTTTCAACACGGGGAGTTTGATGTCGTAACATAAAGAGTAGAGAGCAAGAATTCCAAGACTGCCTTTAGTGTCGTGACATAACCAAGGGATGTTGCGACACACCCTTGAAGCTACCTCGAATACGAGCATACTACCTTCGATGTCGCAACATAGGCACTAGGGTGTTGCGACATCGGTCCTGTATGAGAAATACTTACAAGTCAGGGGCGTTTTGGTCTAAATAATCAAACATTAAACATGAGAGCGTCAGCTGACCTAGGGTTGAGGACGATGACAACCCTAACTCTATAAATAGGCTCATTTAACAGTTGTTATGGATAGCTTTTGATACCTTATAACTTTCTTTGTAATTTTAGTTTTTTATTTTTTATTTTTCTTAGGCTTTAGGATATTGTCAGTTTTGCGTTTGTCGAGAGATTTGATTTGTGGAACTTGATCAACTCTTTATAGATTTCATGCTTTAATTAAACATAATTCAGGATTTTCTTAAACCTTTGTCTCTTAATTTACTATTAATGTTCATCTTTTACATCAAGTTTATTATGTTTTTGAGATCCATGAGAAGCTAATCATCTTATGGGGGATTAGCGAGTGGAGGTATGATTAATTGATTTTTGTGCAGGATTTTCTTAGCGGATCAGTTGTTTGGGAGAGGAAGAACTTAAACCCTAGGCTTGACGACCCTAGGAAGTCATCTAGGTAGGAATTAAACCAAAATTGGTATGGCCTGTCCGTGAACACCTTAGCCTTGAATCAATTTGGACTTTGAGGTCGAGAGATAAGTCGTTCTTGTCGACTCATTATTCTGGTGGAAGATTGAGAGATCCTGCTAGGTTAACAACTAGTTGATTGAACAAGAAAACCAAAGAAACAATTATTTATGACTACCGAAGCAAGCTAAAATCACCCATGCTCAGATCTAATTCAGTTTCCATATCAAATTTCTCAAATTTTTCCCTTTATAGTATTTTATTCTTTATTTATAAAAACACCAAAAATCTTTCTTTATGTTTATTCGCAATATAATTTATTTAAAGTACTAATTAGCTCTATTTGTGTTTAGGTTAGGATTAATTTAGTGCTCGCCTCCCTTGGGTATGATCCTCAGAGTACTCACCTACTTTCGTTGTAACTATATTACAACCTGACCTATATACTTGCGGAAACCGCCTATTTGACATATTTTGTGCAGGTTTTTTACTCTGGACGTTGGTACATCCAGAGGTGGACAAAAACAAACTAACACTAATAAGAAAACTAAAATTTATATTGATCATTGTTGTTAAAACAAAAAAAAAGTCAATTTATCATAACATTGACCAAAATAAAATAAAACAAAAAATCATCCTCAAGTTTATCACTATTTTATCATTTCCACCCATACTACAATCTTTTACAAAGTCATTGAATCCTAAACCTATTATCATTCTAAACTCAACCCCTAGAACCAAATATAACCCTTAAACCAACATAAAAAAACAAAATAATATTATCATTTCATTAATCAATACCCAAATAAAAATACAGCAACCACTAAACCAACACCCCACATTATCCGTTCTTTCTTTCTTTACCTCTCTATTGACTTGATTTTTCTTAACAACTAAACGATGACAACTTTTGCACGAGGACTCGTTGGATTATCAAACCAGGTGAAGAAGCAGAAACTTCTTCGACCACTATAGTTTCTACACCTAAAGAACCTTCTACCAGGGTTACTGTTGGACCACAATGTCCTTAATGGTGCTGAAAATCCACAATAGCATATGGGGATGGCATGGACTTCTTTCATTGCGGCTTTCTTCCCTTCCAATCTTACACCTTCTCATTTGCCTTGTATTCTCAATAGAAAGAAAATAATTTTTTAGGGACTTTACTGGTATAAGTCCTTTTATAAACATTAAAAAAAATTAAAATGATTTAATTTTTTGGGAAAATTAATTTAATGATGTGTAAAAGTATATACACATGGTGGTACAGTCAACTTTTTGTGGTGGCCTAGTTAGCATTTCGTTCGGGGTTTAACAAAGGAGCGGCTAAAATGATCAAAGTTCCTAACAATAATGCTTAATTTGACAAAAAATTATAGTACTAAAATCTGAACATTGTAATTTTAGATTGATTATTTAAGTAGTTTTCTTTATATAAATTTTGTCAAATACACAAGTATCACATTAGGAAAAAGAGAGTCAAACTCGAGGGTCTATTTAGACATCACAGAGTAATTGGATGAAAATGTAATTACTAGCTAATGTAATTACAAATAATAACAATTCTCTATATCATGTTTGGTAGTACAAATTGAATTACACAGTTACATATTTTCAAAAATATTAATTACTATATAAAATTATCAATTACTATAATTTTTTTAAAATTAGTAATGAAAATTAAAATCAAATAATCATATGCAATATGTTAGTCCTAGAAAACAATTGATAATACACTTACTAATAAAAATAACAAGAAAAATAAACACATAAATAAATATATTATAACACTTTTATAACATTTAAATTATTTTTACAACATAGAAGATACCTTTCGAAATCTTTTAGGATTTAAATAATATGATTTTTATTATAAATTTATAAAATCAACATAAATTATTTTTGTAATATGATTTTTAATATTTATAATTTATACTTTAGAAAATTTTGGCCATAACCATCTTAAATACTTATATGTGTTCATACTTATAATATAATTTTTTTATAACTTAATCTTGTATAAAAATAATTTCCTAAGTTAAATAATGTATGAGTATTTGAAAAGTCATGGGATAATAGGATTTTGATATAATTATCGAGGTAATTACTTCAATTACACCTACAAATCATTAGTTCAATTTCCACCCTCCTCTAGGAATTGAAAAGTGTAATTGGGTGATCTAATTATACGCTATTCAATGGGATCCACCAATTGTAATGATTACTCAAACATGTTACCACTTGTATAATTACAAGTAATTACATTAAAACTCAATAACTAGTAGCTTCTAAACACTACATAAGTATTAAATTATGCCATTTTAAGTAAAATATTAAAGGTTAGCATTTGATACACTGACAATATATATTTTTAGTCCACAAACAACATTAAAAAATTGATATATGACCTTTGACTAATATATATTTATTATAATAGATTACTATGGGCAAATTATCAATAAAAGCCCCTTTATTTTCAAAATTACCAAAATGGACCAGGTCCTGAATTAATTACCGGAATGGGCCAATTTCCCCCAAAATGCGTCTACATCAGCGCGCTGTCAGGGGATAAAGCAGGAAAATGCTTCCTCAAGGAAGCACTTTGTCCACGTGGACAGAAAACGCATCCTTGAGGGTGCGCTTTATGCCCACTTGAACAAAGCGCTTCCTTGAGGAATTGTTTTCCCTGTGTCTGCTACAGTACCAACTGCTATTTTTTTGACCGTTGGTAACCCCCTAATGGTAAAAAAAACTATAAAACCCCCTTTCATTTTTTTCACACTTAAATCATTTCCATCTTCAATCTTTCAATATTCTCTCAAATTCCTCTCAAAGCTCTTTTTAATTTTTTTCGAAAAAGCTCTAATTTTATTTTTTTAAATAAAAAAATTGATCGTGTTAGCAATGGCCGAAGAATTAATTCGTCTCGATGATAAACACATATCCATCGAACAAATGAAAATGGTAAGTGTTAAATTTAATTTTTAAATATTATTTAAGATTTTTTCATTTATGCAATTTTAAATGATTTTTATTTTATTATTTCTTATAAAGTCTGTAGATCGGATATTGCATGCTATATCCGTAATATGCCTGGTCCTCCATCACCGTTGATAGAGAATTACTTGCAGGAAGGGGGTTTTTGGTACGTGGCGACGATAAGCCGGGGTGCAAGTTGGACTCGAAACTCATTAGTGCATTGATAGAGAGGTGGAGACCCGAGACGCAAACATTCCATCTTCCATGTGGAGAGTGTACTATCACTTTGGAAGACGTGAATTTGTAATTGGGATTGCCGGTGGACGGGTACGCAGTCACCGAGTCCGTTCAATCTAGTGATTGGGGAGCGATATGCTACGAGCTTTTGGGTGCTATTCCGGATAATATTAACGGAGGTCGGATCAAGATGGGCTGGTTACGAGACACATTCCCGGAGCCGGATGATGATTCTACTGAACTAGAAAGAATATGATATGCTCGGGCATACATTCTTGAGATAATTGGAGGTTATCTGATGCCGGACTTGTCACGAAACCTTGTACATCTGAGATGGCTGCTAAAACTCATTGATTTTAGAGCAGCTGGTGAATTTAGTTGGGGGTCTGCCATATTGGCAACATTGTACCGGGAGATGTGCGGGGAGACGCGGCCGAATAAAGCGAAAATCAGAGGTTGCTTATCACTATTGCAATCATGGCCACGGTTTCACTTTCCATTTTTACGTCCTCGAGTAGACCACCCATATACATTCCCACTCATAACAAGGTAAATTTTATATTAGATTTTACAATTATTACGTAGATTTAAAATATAATCGTATGCTAAAAATTTATTTAATTAGGTGGAACCATTCGGCAAGTTATGTTGGATTACCTACCTCTCTAGAAGATATACGACTTCTATTAGACCAACGGTCGGAAGCACAAGTAAGTATTAAATAAAATAGATATACATAATGAGATAGTTGATTCGTATTTAGTATTTAGTATTATGTATATAACTAATATTTTCATCATGTTCATATAGTTTCGATGGACACCATACGAGGATCCAGCAATTCGGGCAGTAATTCTGGATGAATATTTGCAAAATCCGAACGCTTGGCATGTGAATGTCCCATTGGTCAACTTTACGGTCGTGGAGATGCACCAGCCAGACAAAGTATTACGGCAATTTAGATTCCGACAACCGATTCTCGCGGCACCTGAGGTGTTGGATGATTATCCCAGAATTGACTTACGGTAATTACATATGGATTGGCCGAGATTCTGGTCACACTATATCCAAATGTGAGAAGATCGGTATGATTATATACCTACTCGAGAATCGATCATCATTCCAGAGTTAGTGTGCGTGCCGGAATACATGCCATGGTTTAGGATCCATGGCAAGTCATATTTACTGTTGAAAGAGGAGAGGCGGCGGCAATTGCGTGTCCAAAGGGAACGACGTGGCCCTTTAAATCCAAGAAGAATTGACGATGATGCAGGCCCATCAACAGCGTCCACACAATCACCCGGCCCATCAACAGTGCCCACACAGTTACCGAGCTCAACACTTCAACCGCGACACCTACAGCATAGCCTTTTCAGATGATGCCAGGTGTGTATCCTAGCCCTTTTATGTATCCTAACCCTTATATGTTTCCTTTTTCTAGTTCTATGGTAGGTTGGAATGCATGGCCCGGTTCATCTTCATTTTCGATTACTTCGAGTGGACCACCAATCTATAGGCCACCGTCGTACGAGGGATCGCACGAGGGAACGTGGGGGAGCTCTTCTTTTTACCAATCCCCATTACCTTATAGGTTTCAAACACCTTCGCCATTGGTAATGCAAATACCTCTGCAGTCAGTATTCTATCAAGGTGGGTCATCCTTCCAACACCGACAACCAGATCCCCTACAGGAAGAACCAGAATCCCCGCCGGAGCAACCACAACCCCCACCGAAAGCTGGACAAAGGAGGAATCCAGCGCGTAACTGTCGACGACCTCCATGTGGCACTGAATCCAGCGGGCACGGACATTGATTTTTATTTTAATATATTTGTACAAACATTTTTTTATATTTTTATATTATTTCATTTAATAAAATAAAAATAATACAACATAGTTATTTACAACAACTATCAACTATTGCGATTCGGACATGATCTACTTGTATGGCCTGAGTTCCAACACCATCCACACAACTTCTGTTGATTGGTTGTTTCTCGAATATCAATATTGTTACGTATTCTAGTCGAACAAGGTTGACCCTTTGGTTTGCAACGTAATTCTCTATCCGGTAACAACTTAAAGGGAGCAAGCGATACAGACAGCCACTAACGTTCATCTGGGACCAGTGAGAATACGTGTCTCCAAACGTTATACATGTATTCTAATTTGTACACTTCGTCGACATAGCTCATGGGATCCAGACGAAGATTCTGACAAGCTACAATTACATGAGCGCATAAATAACGAAGTGCGTCAAACATCCCACAGTCACAAGTTTTATTTCTCAAGTGTACACGATATTACCTGCCAGTAATACCTTGGTGCGGTCTGTCAAACTTCGTCACACGAAACAATAAGTTGTCTCGATCATGACACACTGTGTGCATGATGTTCGCCCGCATTTCCGCCTTATTAATTTCTTACAATACATTCCTGCACCATACATGGCCTCCCTGCATTTGTCCTGCATAACTCGCTACTCGTTTTGGAAGTAGTGCCGTTAAACAAAAATATGTCTCTAGCACAACCGATGTTATCGGCAAATTGTGCGTTCTTTTTAGAACAGAATTTACACATTCAGCCAGGTTTGAGGTCATATGACCATATCGTAGGCCGTCATCGTATGCTTGTGTCCACTGTTCGAAAGGTATGTTACAGAGGTAGTCTGCGCCTTCATCGTTAACTGAACGCAAAACTGCCAACATCTCATGAAAACGGTCTTTACTTATTTCATACCCTGCCAATATAAGTTCATAGCGAATATTACATACCACTCTTTCATTTAGAATAAATTCAAAATGACAAACGAAATTATATTAATAGAGACTAAATACCCATGTTGGTCACTTTTCGTCATTCACTTTTAGATGGATATTGCCTGTAGTAGTTGGAAGCAACGTGTCTTAGGCAATACCGATGGTGTGTGCACTACCATAGGCTTCCCTGTAGCTCAATTGCAGCTAGTATTCCGGTGTCCCGATCCGAAATAACACAGATATCAGGTTGAGGGCACACATGCCTCCTTAACCTAGATAGAAAGAAATCACAGTCATCATCTAACTCCCCCAGTGTTATTGCAACCGTAATTAGAAGAATTCTCCCACTGCCATCCTGTGTCACTACTAGCAATAGCCGATGGGTATATCTAACAAACATAAAGATACCGTCAATTTGTACCAATGGCTTGCAGTATAGAAATGCATCTCAGTATTGCTTAAAGGTCCAGAACAAACGTTTGAACACTTGGCATCCACAGAGCAATTGGTCGTTGTAGTACGCATGTTCCGTTTCAAGGTCTGTTATGCAACCTGGGACGTATCTCTTTAGCACTTGACACCACTGTCATATTTCATTATATGAAGCATCCCACCCACTATTCATCTTCTCTAACGCCTTCTGCTTAGCTATCCATGTCTTGCGGTAAGAGGGCATGTGTCCCATTTGGCTACAAATATTGGCAATTAAGACCGGCACTGAAGTTCTGAGATCTGCCTTCACCGTGGGTAGTTTTAAGCTAGCTAACATAGCTAAATACATCTTGGGATGATCTTGTGAAATACCTGTCAACGAAGTACGTTAAATAATACAACATTACATAATAATAGTATTATTCAAAAACCCTAAATACTGTACCTACAGCAATGTACGTGGACCTTTGTACTTTTTTATCTCCCACAACCCTGTCATTTTCCTCAACGATGCGTAAATTTTCCATGAACATGTACCGTCTTGAACTGCACACTTCGCCTCAAACTTATCAAATTTGGATTTAACCACGTGGTAGTTAATGCCGTTATTGATGCTATGTTGTTTCAATGCACCAAGAAAACTATCCTTATTGAAAAACTCCTTACCAACTTCAAATTCACCCGAATCCAATAACGAACTTGTACGATCACGCATTCTGTGTAGTAGATCTGGAAACTCTAACGCATCATCTACAGATAGATCGACATTATGCATGTGGGCTGGAGGCGAGTATGCCTTGAATCGTGGATCTTCTTCTTCATCTGAACCCCCTTTAACATCTTCAGGTTTGGTTGGAATAGGCTCCGGTTCAGAAAATAATGTAACTTCTGCACCATCGGGGGCTTGGCTCTCGAGGTGGATCCACATCGGACTCATCTTCCAAACCACCATCATCTGCAACGTACGAGGTCCCCTCACCGGTGGACGTCGTAGGGAATACATCATCCCTTCTTCTGGGTGTTTTATAACGTCCCCAATTGGATGTAGATTGCCAACCACTAGAAGTTGATACCGTTCCCCAGTACGTATTTCTAGCATCAAACATCGACCCACCGAGGTGCATGTCTCATCCATTGAAGGAGTGTCGTGCAGGGGTTGTGTATTCCATACCGCTACCAAACACGAGCGGTTCCGTGTTTTGTAACCCACTAACGGAGTGTCGGGCAGGGGTCGTGTATTCCTCTCGAATAGCAGTCGCAAATGCATCATTTGGCGATGCAAATTGTACATATAACTCAATATAGGGTGCTCCACTAGCAAGATGAGTCTACACCATTGCCTCTAAGCTACGAGCACATTTGATGTTGAACGAGTTATATGTCACCGGATCAACAGAAGCACAAAATTGACACCTAATAGACAAAACTTTCATTGGCGTTGTTTCGAATATTTTACGCCTAATTCTTTTATGAAGTTCTGTCAAATCTATATTCTGGTTAAAAACCAGTCGCACTGTAGTCTCCGATAAAAAAACAACACCGTTCTTGGTGTGACGAACCTCACCATCATAGTAAATAACAGCACTAATACGTTCACTCATCTTCAATTTCTATCCTTCTTAGCCTCTCTAATTTTTTTTGCTGTAACTTATGCAACCTGAGAAAAAAATTTGGCTAATTTATAGCCTCAGGCCAAATAGGAACTACTGTAGCAAAAGAGCGTCCACGTGGGAGCTTCTTTCAGTACTTTTGCTGACATTGCATCCTACTTGAAGCGTTTTTGACACTATTTGCTCAGAAACATCTTCTCAAAATTATTTTTTCAGAAACTACTGTAGCAAAAGAGCGTCCACGTGGGAGCTTCTTTCAGTACTTTTGCTGACAATGCATCCTGCTTAAAACGTTTTTGACACTATTTGCTCAGAAACGTCTTCTCAAAATTATTTTTTAGGAACTACTGTAGTAAAATAGCGTCCACGTGGGAGCTTTTTTAAATTAACAAATAATTTAATTAACCCTAAACCCCAAACCCCAAACCTTAATTTATTTGATTTTTCCTTAAAAACCTTAAACACTAAACCCTAATCTAATTTTTTTTTAAAATTTATAATTAATTTACTCAAGTAACTCCAAACCCTAATTTATTTGATTTTTTCTTAAAACCCTAAACACTAAACCCTAATCTAATTTTTTAAAATTTATAATTAATTTACTCAAGTAACCCTAAACCTTAATTTATTTGATTTTTTCTTAAAAACCTAAACCCTAAACTCTAATCTAATTTTTTAAAATTTATAATTAATTTACTCAAGTAACCCTAAACACTAATTTATTTGATTTTTCTTAAAAACTATAAACACTAAACCCTAATCTAATTTTTTAAAATTTATAATTACTTGAATTAAGAAACCCTAAACCCTTATTTATTTATTTTTTCCTTAAAACCATAAAATCTAAAAACCCCAAAATATCAAAACCCTAACTCTAATTGTAGAAAACTCTAACCTTAAAAAACAGGGAAAATGCTTCCTCAAGGAAGCGTTTTGTCTACGTGGACACAAAGCGCACCCTCAAGGACGCGTTTTCTGTCTACGTGGACAAAGCGCTTCCTTAATGAAGCGTTTTCCTACTTTATCCCCTGACAGCGCGCTACGTGGACGCATTTTGGGAGAAATTAGCCTATTCCAGTAGTTAATTTAGGACCTAGCCTATTTCAATAATTTTAAAAATAAAAAATCTTTTATTGATAATTTATCTAGATTAATATATCCTATAAAATACTTGTTAACTCCTTAATTATCGAGTTTAGTGTACCAAATATTTTGCCCCTATTAAACACTTCTCTAAGTTCCAACTCAATCCTAGAATAGAGTCGTTTGCTTGCTTGGGGAAAAAGATAAAGACTGAAAATGACGGGGGAAAAAAAGCAAAAAAAGTCAATGAAATTTCTTATTGGCTAAGCTATGCGAGCCGCTATAAATAAATAAATAAACCCAAACGAAAGAGGAAAAATAATATCTTTGGATTGAAACAGAAAAAAAAGAGCTTCCGCCACAAGGAAAGGAACTCCGCGGCTTCCGTTCCGTATTTACTCATTACCTCAAATATTCGTCTCCCTATTACTCTTTTCCTCTAGGGTTAGGGTTTTCTTTCCCGATTCACCTCCGTTCTCTTTCTTCTGATAAGCTATGGAATCTAATCTCGTTATCAAGGTTTGTTCTTTCATCTTTTTTATAACCTTTTCATCTCCCTTTTCCATACACAACACTGCAGTTTCAGTATTTTATCTTATGCTAAGCTCCTTTTATTCTTTTTATTTGTTTATTTTTAATATTTTCCCTGTTTCCTCGGGAAAAATGTGGATTTTTGTTTTGTTTTTTAATTTTTAATTTGAGGTTGACTATGTCCATCGTGATTGTTTTGCTTATTTTGATTTGTGATTGTCAAATACAGTGAAGGCTTTTTGCCTTCAAATTCTGAGTTTATTTCATGAATATCAATCATGCACATTCGATAATTGTAATGTCATTTTTAGAATGAATATCAATCATGCAGTGAAGGCTTTTTGCTTTAAATTTCTAGGTTGATTTATGCAGTGAAGGCTGTTTGCTTTAAATTTCTAGGTTGATTTCATGAGTGTACATCATGCATAAATGATAACTTCTTTGTTAAATTTAGAATGAATTTATGATTAAATCTAATTGTTCCTTTTGATATATTTCCATTGATTTCTTGGTTCCCTAATTATAAAATGTTACCGATACCATAATTGTAGTCAGTTGTTCGAACAAGATGCTTTGTTTATATTTTTTATTTATTAAATTTATTTTTTAGATTCCTTATACTATATATTGTTGCAAATGTTACGGATGCAGGTTAAGTATGGAAATACTCTAAGGCGTTTCAATGCTCGAATTGTTGATGGTGAACACCTGGATCTTAATATGACTGGACTAAGGGCAAAAATTATGGGGCTTTTCAATTTTCCTTTTGATAGTGAACTTACTCTGACATATATTGATGAAGATGGGGATATTGTTACCCTTGTTGATGATGATGATTTGTGTGATGTGATGAGGCAACGCCTTAAATTCTTGAGGATTAATGTGCAGCTAAATAATGACAAGCTCAGTAAACCTTACACAAGATCAAGTGGTGGTTCTACTCCCTTGAGATCTCCATCTGTTCAGCCTCCGTTGCCAAGCTTTAATACTGCTTCTGCTGATGCACTGAATTCTGTACCAGAGCCTCTTCGTGATGCTCTAAGTGAAGTTTTCTCAAAGCTTTCCGTAGAAGTTGCTTCAAAAGCTGCATCCGCCAGTCCATTGTTGGGTGATCTTTTGGAGTCCTTGTCTAAGATGGGACAATCCTACTTGAGTCCTGCTTCCCAACCTGGAGTTGGTGCTGATTCTGGCATTCCTGTTGGATCTTCTGAGAGCCCTTCTGGACCATCTGCTCCAACTGGTGTTTTACCAAAATTTACAGCTGTTGATTCAAGCTTCAAGACTGGCAAGGAAGCCAACACTGGAAACGCAGCAGATGTTGTGGATGTACCTGTTGGTTTTTATCCAGGTACTGTTGATTTGAATGCTGGCCCTCCTTATGATGCCAACCTTTCTGGATATACTACCATGCCCTCTGGACCATCTGCACCGAACATTTGTGCTCATAATGACAAGAAAAACACAAAGGAGAACAATGGACGTAACAAGGGGAAGAGTGTGAGCATGGATGCAGCAACTCCCTTTGTTGATACTACAAGGAAAGATTATCCTTCAAATGAATGTCCCTTCAGTGGAGTGCCTGTAGCAAATGGCCCTACTGTGCCTCCGTTTTCGTACTATCCCTTTAGTCCAAGTAAAAGGAGCTTTGTATCGACTGATGGAAATGTCTTGTTTGGTACATTCCACAAGGGAGTTCAGTGTGATGGTTGTGGGGTTCTTCCCATTACTGGACCTCGGTTCAAGTCTAAAGTGTAAGAAATGTTATTAAGCACTGATCATTCCTTTTTGGACTTGATTTTTATTGTTTTTATTACTCACTGAACTTGCGAATGCAGAAACGACAACTATGATCTATGCAGCATCTGCTTTTCTAAAATGGGAAATGAAGCTGATTATATAAGAATGGACAAGCCTATGCATTACCGGCATCCATGGTGTTTCAGGGCATCAAATGATCATGTAATTTTCTTTTCATGTTTGCTTGTTAACTGTTCTCTACCTTTCAGTGATGTGGGGTCTATTTTTATTTATAGGTTCCAAGAGTTGGCCCAGCACTCCCTCATGTCTTGAGGAATCGTGTACTAAAGTTGTCTCGGCCTAAACTAGAAAGTCACTTTATCTTGGATGTCAATGTATTGGATGGGACTGTAATGGCTCCATCTACACCATTTACAAAGATCTGGCGAATGCGCAACAATGGTACTCTGCCCTGGTATCGTGGGATGCAACTTGTCTGGATTGGGGGAGACAAGTTAACAAATGCAATCTCAGTTGATATAGACGTAATGTGTTCGATCTTCTGCATTAATTGCAATCTGCTATATCATTTCATGTGTACTCATTAACTAAATGATTTTATTGCTGTGCTTAATTATTTGTTTCATTCTCCCAACTTATGACAGATTCCTGCCGAAGGTGTGCCTCTTGATGGGGACCTGGACATTGTTGTTGATTTTACTGCACCAGAGTTGCCTGGTCGGTATGTTTCTTACTGGAGGATGGCATCTGAATCTGGCATTAAGTTTGGACAACGTGTTTGGGTTCTTATCCATGTAAGTCTTGTATTTTCAAAGAGGTTGATATGCTTTTAGAGCTTTAGTTTTCTCAACAGTTGAGTCACTTCTAATTACAATTTGTTAATGCAGGTTGATTCTTCCCTGAAGGATTCAAGTTGTGATAACCTTCAGGGTTTTAACTTGAATTTGCCGCCTGAAAGCAGTGGCCAAAAAGACTCTCACATTGCGGATATGAATGCTGATTTTGTTACTGAGCTTTGTAGCTCTGGTGCAGGCCCTGTGCCAGTGAAGCACATGGTTACTGAACAATCAACAAAGGAGCAGACAGTAAACAACAGTGATGTCCCAGACCCTGTTCCTACATCCTCATTCGCGAGTTATCCCATCATTGATCAAAGTGTTGTAGTACCTGTTTCCCAACCACCTATACAATCTTCATCTGAGGCATATCCCATCAGTGACCAAGGCATTTCAGTCCCTGCGGTTCCACAAACTCCACCTTCATCTGTGTCTTATCCTATCATTGATTTTTCAGAAGCTGCTCCTGTTGGACCCTCTCAAGTGCCACACCCTGCAATCAGCGTGCAAGCACCTAGTCAAGGGGAGAGTGAAAATATTGTTGAGCAGTCTCTACTTAAGGAACTTGAAGATATGGGGTTCAAGCAGGTTGATTTGAACAAGGACATTTTGAGGAGGAATGAATATGATCTGGAGAAGTCTGTTGATGATCTTTGTGGGGTGGCTGAATGGGATCCGATACTTGAGGAGCTGCAGGAAATGGTAATTATCTGCAACTATCATGGTCATACTCTTTTTTTTTTTTTTGGGTGATGTCGATGACATTGGGTGTTTGTGTGGGTGCAGGGTTTCTGTGATGCTGAAACGAACAAGAAGCTGCTGAAGAAGAACAACGGAAGCATCAAGGGAGTTGTCATGGATCTGTTAACAGGAGAAGGTGCTTAAATTATTAATTATGGATGATGGCTCTTGGTTTCTAGGCATTTTATTATATATAAATAAATGAGTGTGCGCATCTAAACCATGTCTTTATGAAGCAGCTGCCTTTTAATTTCTTGTCTTCTGAAGTATGCGGGGGCTAAAGAAACGAGCTGTAAACGTTTTGCTGTTTATTTGAACTATGAAGCCTAAAGGCTATAACTACTTGTGTATATATAGTTATTTACATTAAATATATATTTGTCCCATTTGTCTTGAAAAATTAAATTCAAAAAATCGAGGGAAGGTGACACTTATCTAGCCATACATTGGATCATTACAATTTTGTGAGAGGGGACGAGTTATAGGCTTTGATTTTTATTTTTATTTTTATTCTTCATGAATAACTTGATTGTTTAGAAACATCTACACGTTTTAAATAATAGTTTAGGGCTTTTAGTAATGCTTTTGTGTTTTACAAGTTACTTTGTATCTTAGAGAATTTTTCATGTTTCAATTGACGCTCTCATTTGTTAAGTAATGTTTTATTCTCTATAAATTAGTTTCTTTGAATTCTTCATTTGTTAAGCAATCATCTTCGTTTACTTTGATAAAGAGGAAGCAGTTATCAGCGAAAAGAAGACGAGAAAGGATGGGAAAGTGACAATTAGTTTTGTACCCTACAATAATAAAATGAGACTGCAAATAAACACTAACAAGCTCAACTAGACTTGCATACAAATGAGAAGAACTTCCTTTGGGTAGGGTGATTGGATTGCTGAGATGGATGGACCATCTCTAAATTCTCTTCACAATGTTGAACCTTTTTGGCATCGTGAACAATGGTTGCCTCCCAATAGGCCGGAGCATTGTTCTTGATCAATTCTCCTATCCCTTGCTTGTCTGAACAAAACATTTACAAACATCATCTTATATCATACATACATAAATAAGGTTTTAAGTTTGACAACATGATTTAAGCTTAGGCTTTTTGGTGCTTCAACTACTTTTTATGAAACAATTAATATTCAATCATGAATAATGATGTGCGGTAGTGGGTGTTTTGTTCTGATGACGAGGCTGGTCATGTTGAGTACTGGAATGAGTTGGAGAATTGGTTTGGACATGGAATTGACTCTCAATCAGCATCCTATCCACCATCACCTGTGCATGGTGATTAAGCAAGAATACATTTTTATTTCAGTTCTTACAAATTGATAAAATCCTTTTGGTTTAAATATGTCAGGGTCTCTGTATTCTTCTTTAATCATCATTTCAGAACACCCAAGTCAGGTCATCTTTTCCAATCCTTGTCATTTCCATCAGCAAAGCTCTTTCCCACTTGTCCAATCTCGAGTTTGCTGCCGGCACTACTTTTCTTCTTCTATAGACATAAAGAATGAAAAGGTAGTTAAGTGGAGGGTGAAAGAAAGAGCCAAGAAAACAAGATTCCGGCGTAAGCGGATTGGAAGTGTAATTAGGGGTGTGCATTATTCGGTTAAAACCGAATTTTTTCGGTTAACCGATCGAGTTCGGTTAATCGGTCGGTTAACCGGAAAAATTCGGTCGGGGGTCGGTTAAGTTTTTTTTGATTTGTTCGGTTAACGGTTAAATCGGTTCGACACGGATCGGTTAACCGAAAAAATTCAGGTAAACCGAATTTACACCCTAGGCCTACTCCTCCCAATTTAAACCCAGCCCAATTTAAATCTAGCCCAATTTTCACAACACCCCTGGCCCTAGAACCGTAGAACATGGGTTGCTGTCCATTAGAACCATTAGTTTACCATTCCATTTGGTCCACTTCCATTTTCTCAGTAGCAGATTTTAGTCTTTCACAAATCACAACACCCCTCCAGCTCCAGCCCTCCTCCATTTACAAAGCTTTGCTCAAAACCATTCATGGTGGGTGTAATGCTATAGTGAGCACTTTTGGTGCATGAAATCTACTACGATGTATATATTTACATTGACAAATCTCCCCCACTGTTCTTCATTCGAAAGAAATGGAAAGTCAGCATTGCTTTAAGCATTGATATAAACTGCTTATTGAATTGATGGAAGAAATTTCAGACAACTTAATTACATATCAACAAATAGGAAATTAAAAAAAAAAGAAACTATGAACAACCTCCATTGAAGAACTTGCCTAGAAATAGTCCTATTGATCTTGAATTCTGAGAATGATTGCGCTTCACACCAACTTTTGAGCAATAGAGGCACTTCTGCAGTTGTAGGATCTTGTTCTCACTCTTTATCTGCTCGAGTTTTAGCCGTAACCGGTTGATGGTTTCTCTCTTCTCATTATTCCTTCTTAATAGTTCGCTTTGCCAGAGATTCTCCTCCATAAGCTTTGTAAATTGAAACCATGTACTCTCCTTTTCAAACTCTGCAGCTTTAGGCTTAAATATTTTCGGGTAATTCGGGTCATTTTCGAGTAATTCGGGTAATTTTTAACCAAAAATGATCAACACATATTTTTCGGTTAATTCGGTTAACCGACCTTATTAACCGAAAAAAATTTCGGTTCGGTTAATTATTTTTAAAAAAATTCGATTCGGTTAACGGTTAAAAAATTTAGGAGGTCGGTTAATTCGGTTACAAGAATTTCGGGTCGGTTAACCGACTGAACACCCCTAAGTGTAATAGTCATTCTTTGCTCTCAATGCCACAAAACAAAGACGGGGACATTCCCTAATTTTAATATGTCAAGGTTGTGGGTTTGGATATATATCAAATAAGTCTCTGGACAAGATAGAAATAGAATAGCACGCAACAAAACAAATAAATAATGGGACCCTTCCCTTTTATATTTCTACGTTCGAGTGATTATTTCTTAATATCTACTTTTATTTTTGATAATTTAGTCCGTCCAATTATTAAATTTAAAAATTAAGTTTAATTGTTATCACCATTAAAGTTATTCTATTAACTTCTCTAATATTACATTTTGCTTTTTAAAAGGTTTATATGAAAATAGATTTTCAAACTACGCAACTTTTCCTATTTAGGTGCCTAGAGGTTTTTTTGTCAAAGTAGATACTTGAAGTTTTATCCCATTATCACTTTAAGTTTCAACCCTAAATTAAAATAATTTAGTTTTAAATATTTTATTTAATTAAAATGCTACACATCATAATTTGATTGGTTCAGACTTTTTTTAATTGGAGTCAACGTTTAAAATAATTTTATTTAATTAAAATGACACATGTTATAATTTGATTCGTTCGAAGTTTTTAACGAAAGGTAACGGTTGATACCTTAAGTGGTAACAAAATAAAACTTTAGGTACCAAAATAAGAAACATTGCATAGTGTGGGTACCTATTTTTCATATAAGCCTAAAAATACACTTGGTATTCATGTACTAATAAAAATAGAGTTGAAAATATTGACTAAGATTTCTTCTTAAAAATACTTATTTGAATTCATCATGATAAAATATATATTTTTCTATTGGAATGGTGTTCTTAAGAAAAGTTTACATAATTTTGAATGAAATAATTAACAATAAAAACTAATTAGACTAACTAATGACATTATAGAAGGAGAGGGATCAAATTATGTTAAAATTAAAGTATATAGATCAAATCACAAATTTCAACATAGTTTAGGAGTCAAAATTAAAATTTGATTATTGTTTTATAAAATTAAAAGAAAAAGCGACACAAGCTAGCCACATATCAATCTCAAAAAACTTAAGACATTCAATATATAGAAATACTAACTATTTCGACTAATTAATAACATTATAAAAATTAATGAACTAAATTATGCTAAAAGTTGATGCATAGAGATAAAATCTCAAATTTAGGCATAATAAAATGATCAAAATTGGAATTTAACCAATTTTTAAAAATGTAATAAGGAAAAAATAAGGAGAGAGCAAAAGTGGATAGGGGTGTCCAAAATTCGGTTAACCGACCGAATTCGGTTAATTGGTCGGTTAACCAAATATTTTCGGTTGGAGGTTGGTTAATAATTTTTTGAGTTTTTGGTTAATGGTTAATTCGGTTCAAAATCGGTCGGTTAACCGAATTTTTTCTATTTAACCAAAAAAATTAATAAATAAAATTATAATATATAAATAGCCCACTATTCACCCAAACCCAATCCAACATAAACCCGATCTAATATATATAAACCCAAGTACCCAACCCAACCCAACCCAACCCAACCCAACCCAACCCAACTACCCAACTCAATCATAAAAATTACAAATAATTTAATAAATAAAAATAAAAATCTAAATCTAAAACTAAAACTAAAAGTCTAAAACTAAAACATAGACATAGACGACAAAAAAAAAAAAAAAACTCTAACTTTCAAAATCCCTAATTGAAATCTCCCAAAATCTTTCTATTGTCACTGCTAGGCTAACTACCTTAGTAAACCGTCCGGCGTCTACCAAATCACCATCAATGGCGAGTTGAAGTAGGCATACGTTTGTCTTTCTTGAAAATTTGGGCACTATTTTACTGGTTGCTTATTCTACATCTTGACCAAGTGTCCTGAATTCCTTCCATTGCATTTAATCTGGTTCACATCGCCGGAGTCATTTGTGGGAATGCCCTTATTTGTTTTTTGAGAAATGTCTCTTTCTTGAACTTGAGCATGGTTGGAAGCAGATCCTACTAAAGATCTTTTGTGTATTTTGCAAAAAGTATCATAGCTGAGCTACTTTGGTGTTGTCGTCGAGCGACTCTGCACCCAATTGATCTGAAGAAAACTCGACTCTAGTTTTATTTTCAAAGATTATTAAGTTTCATTTGATTAGAATTAGATGGAATATGTGGGGTTAACTTCTAATTAAATTTATTTAGTTTAAGATTCATTGATTTATTGCTGTAATTTTTGTTTATTTTTATTTGTTGTCAAAGGGTAAAATATCAATTAGAGTTACTATTTGATACTTGTATAATGAAGTTGATTGAAATTTCATTGAGATTTGTATGTGTTGTAAAAAAAAAAAAAAAGATAATATTTGTGCCTGCATTATTCTATTAACTAATTTTTTAACAAATTGCTTTCTTGTCTGCCTTCCTCTTTTTAACTTTTGGCTGTTTACTCTTTGAATACCTGTGATCAAGCGCCCATAATCAACTGTTTCCTCTTCGAATACCTATGGACAAAAAGATTTTTGTCTTAGTAATTCTTTTATCAAATCTTATAATGTGTAGTAAGCTTTTAACTAGGTAACAACCAACAAGTAATAAATAAAAAAAAGTCAAACCTTAAATGTTGGATTAATTTCTTTTAAAATCTTCTTTATTTTAAAAGTTTACGATTAAATCTTTCTCTACTTGTATATTTATATTATGATGCTTAATTGGTTTTGAAGTCTTCTGAATTTTATTTATATTAAATGAAAGTGAGTGTTATTTATATTTAAAATTTATAAGTTATTTATATTTTAATTCAAATTTAATTTAGTATTATATATAATATATTTGATTAAGTTTAATTATGATGAGTGATAGTTGTTTCATGCAACATTTTTGTTTATGTACGATTGTAATCATTATTATAATTTTTTTCACAGTTTTGAATATAAATTAAAATTAGTGTAATGGTACGAACGTGAGAATATAATTCTTAGATTTTGGTTTAAAATATATTAATTGAAAATGAATACTTGTTTAAACCAAAATAATTTACTACTGGAAGTGAGAAAATTAAGCAATTTCAATTGAAAGAATTTTTAAGTTGGAATAATATGTCTAGAAGCAAAATATGTTAATCGGGACATCAAAATATGTTTAATATTATAAATGTATTTTAATTTATTATATTTTTTTCTTGCAGAATGTCCATCGACCCAACATCTATTGAGGGTAGTGTTACACCTCCTACTTCAATAGATTCTGAAAATTCATGAGTTGGAGTTTCAAGCCAAACAAATGGGACTATTGGGAAAAGAAAAGCTACTCCTGAAAGGTCAGAAGTTTGGTATCACTTCACTAAGATTATTAATAGTGAGGGTGCAAGGAAGGCTAAATGTAATTATTGTTAAAAGGAATTTTGTTGTGATATGAAAAAATGGTACAGGGTCATTGAAATATCATATTGGTTTATGTAAGAAAAATCCTAGTAATGTTATTGACACTAGTCAAGGACAACTAGTTTTACCTAGAAAGGGAGTTGAGGGGGGGGGAGGCATCTTTCAACTTGGAGATTTGATCAAGAATCATGTAGGAAAGGATTAGCACAAATGATTGTGATTGATGAATTACCTTTCAAGTTTGTTGAAAGTGAAGGCTTTAAGAAATTTATGTTTGTGGCATGTCCTAGGTTTCATATTCCTTCACGAACTACTATGAATAGGGACTTTTATCAATTGTATTTAGATGAAAGGGTCAAGATAAAACAACTTTTCAGAAGTTCTTATTCTAGAGTTTGCTTAACTATTGACACATGGACTTTTTTGTAAAGAGTTAGTATCACTGCTCACTTTATTGATAACGATTGGAAATTGAATAAAAAGATTTTAAAATTTTGTCCAATTTGTAGTCATAAGGGTGAGTCCATTGGGATGGTGATTGAGAAATGCTTGTTGAATTGGGGGATTGATAAGTTGTTTATTGTTACTGTTGATAATGCAAGTTTAAATGATGTTGCTATTGGTTATTTTAGAAAGAAATTTAACCCCTCGAGGGGGTTTAGTTCAAAATGGTAAATATCTTCATATGAGATGCATGGCACACATTGTGAATTTGATTATTGTTGAAGGCTTAAAGGAAATGAATAAATCTGTTGGACGTGTTAAGGGAGCTGTTAGATATGTGAGACAATCTCCAGCTAGATTAAAAAAAGTTTAAGGAGTGTGTTGTGGTGGAAAAGATAGAGTGCAAGAAGATGTTGTGTCTTGATGTTTGTACTAGGTGGAACTCGACCTACTTAATGTTAGACACTGCTCTAAACTTTGAGAGAGCTTTTGAGAGATTTGAGGAGCAAGATACAAACTTTAGGCTAAACTTGAAAGGCAAGAGGGTTGGCCTAGTGTGTATGATTGGGCTAATGTTAGAAACTTGAGGAATTTCTTGGAACACTTTTATGAAGTCACTTTGCGTATATCTGGCACTTCATATGTCACGTCCAATAGTTTTTTTAACGAGCTTTCTGAAATTGATATTCTTTTACGAGATGCTCAATTAAAGAGTAATGTTGATTTCAATGTTATGGCCATCAAGATGAAAGAGAAGTATGATAAGTATTGGGGTGATATTGATAAAATGAATTTGCTTATGTTTGTTGCTTGTGTTTTAGATCCTAGACAAAAACTAAAGTATCTTGAATTTGCACTTAGTGAAATGTCTAGTTCTGAAAAAGCTTGTGAAATGATGCAAAAATTGAAGGAATCTTTGTATGAATTGTTTGATGAGTATAAGCCTCCACTTCATAGTACTTGTAGCCAATCGAGTGTGCCAACACATTTTTCTCTCGATGAACCACAACAAAAAATGAAAAAGTGAATGCAAGCTTTGTATAAAAAGCATGAGTTGGATAAATATCTAGCTGAGGCTAATAAGGATATTGTTGAATATTTTGATATTTTATTGTGGTGGAAAGTGAACAGCCCTAGATTTCCCACTCTTTCAAAAATGGCTAGAGATTTGTTAGCTATATCGGTTTCTACAGTTGCTTCAGAGTCTACATTTAACACCGGGGGACGTGTGCTTGATCAATGTAGAAGTTATTTAACTCCTAAAATTGTAGAAGCTCTTGTGTGTACTCAAGATTGGATTCGAAAATCATCATCACAAGAAGACATCAAAAAGATTGAAGGTCAAATCCAAGAGCTTGACAAGATTGAAAATGGTATATTTATTGTTTTATTTTAATAGTTTCAATTTTTTTATCATATCACTCCTACTTATTTAATTGATTCAATGTTTAGACTTTTCTTGAAATGCATCAAAGCCTACCCTAAATTCATGAGCTTTCGTGAGTTGAAGGGTATGCTTACTATCTTATTCTTGTTAACTTACAATCTATTCATTTGTTTATATTATTTGATTTTTTAAATGCGTATATTTCTATTATATGCTAAATTTGTGCACATGTTTTTTTGTAGGTATAATGCAAATGGAGATCTTTTGAAGGGAAGAAATGGATACAAATGGAGAATATTAAAGACTTACATTTCAATTATGTGTTAATTTCAAGACTTATGTAATGTTTTTAATTATGTAGTGATTCAATGCTTTAATTCGGTTAATTTGGTTAATTCGGTTAATTTTTATACTTATTTTAACCAAAAATAAAAAAAACATATAATTTTCGATTAACCGACCGAATTAACCGAAAAAATTCCGGTTCGATTAACAGTTAAAAGTTTTAAAGGGTCGGCTAATTCGATTAATGGTATTTCGGGTCGGTTAACCGACTGAACACCCCTAAAAGTGGACACGTGCCACATGGACAACAACATGTACACTACTTTTATATATTAGCTTCTAATGTCACATATGTCGCATGTAATTTTATGCGTTTAATATTTAATTAACTTTTTAAATATTGTATTTTCAATTGCAATAATTAACTTAAAATAATTTTTTTATTTGAATTATTTAATATAATTAAACTATATTAACTTATCAATTCAAATATTATAATAGAAAATTTTCAAATCATAATTAAAATATTTTTTAACATACGAACATACAATATAGTTTTACTTTTTGTGATTAATGCAAAGTAACATTATTCAAAACAATAGTTCATTAATATGCTCAACTCTAATATATTAATTAAGTGATGATTAAAATGCTTAAAATTCTATTCAAGTAATAAATCTATTTTACATCAATAAAATTAACACAACTTTTTAAAAATAAAATTAGCACAAATATTTTACATCAATTTTTAATTAATAATTTTAATTTTACTTATCATAAATTTTTCTTATATTTTCTATTCAAATAATAACTCTATTTCAAAATTAGCACAATGCTTTTAACTAACAATTGTAAATTAAATTGTAATATTTTTAACTATGTAATAATTACCACAACTTCAATTAAAGTAAAATTATTTTTATAGGTATAATTATAGCAACTTCTATTTTACTTGAACTTTTTTATTTTAAATTGTGAATTTAGTAATATGATGAAAAATAAATAGTATTCTCATCTGTTCAAAAGTTTTTCAAACTTGTGCTTTTATATATACTAGCTTCTAAGGTCACATCATTTAATATTTAAGCAGTTTTTAAATATTGTATTTTAATTTAAAAATTAGCATAAAATAATATTTCTTATTTCAATTATGGAATATAATTAAAATATATTAACTTTTCAATTCAAATATTAAAATATAAAATTTTAAATAATAATTAAAGCATTTTTAGCCTTTCTTTTTCCTAGAAAGCCTTTTTAACATATTCAAAATACAATATAGTTTTATTTTATTTAATTAATGCAAAGTAATATTATTTAAAATAATAATTAACTAACATAATTAACTCTAATATTAATTAAGTAATAATTAAGATGCTTAGACTTCTATTTAAGTAATAACTCTATTCTACATCAATAAAATTAGCACAACTTTTGTTTAGGTAAAAAATTTAAACTAATAATTGTATGTTATAATTATAATTATAATATCACAACTTTTTTCTATAGTTTATGTTTAGAGTTCTATTCAAGTAATAATTCTATTTTAAAATTAGTACATCTTTTTAACTAATAATTGTAATTTTAATTAGTTTTAAATGTTTACTTCTATTAAATTATAATTATTTTAAATGGACAATTATCAAAAATTTATTTTATTTCAACCTTTTTAACAATAGTTCTAAATTAAATATTATAATTATTTTTAAATGTGAATTTAGTAATTTTATGAAAATAAATTATATTCTTATCAATTCAAAAATTTTCCAAACTTTAAAGATATAAAAATATTAATATACATACACTCAATTACAATAATGCAAATGTTGAAACTTTTCCTCGATTTATAGAAAATTCACAATTAAGTAGAAATTCAATTATACAAATGTACAATTCTAATATGTTTTTTTTAGTATATATGATTTATGTATGGTTTGTGTCAATAAAGTTTTAAAATTTATTATTTAATCATGTGGTGAGGTGTTGCTCACCTCATCCTTTAATTATGAAGTTGGGGGTTCGATCATTGGCCTTGGGAATAGAACACATTTCATGGAAAGTTGTTTACCTACTCGGAGAATACTCGTAACAAGGGGATTAATCACGGCTACAGGCGTCCGGCAGTGGATACCCTAGTTTCGACTGTAGGGAATTAACTCGTATATGCAACGAACAAGTAAATATAATAAAATCAAGAAGATCAAACACGAAAATTTTACATGGAAAAACTCCTTAAAAGAGGATAAAAAACCATGAGTAAAAGGAGATTTCACTATAATAAATGAGAGTACAAAAGATTGAGTGAATTAAAGGAAAACCCGAAGCCCCAAAAACAAAACCTTTAAAATAAAGAACAAAATTCTGTTGCTCGTGGGACGTCGCATACTGGTTGGTCAAAATAAGAGGCATTCTCCTATAAATCTCCACCTTGAGTCATATTTGGACTAAACTCCCTTGTTGGGGGCCTAACTGATTCTTCGTCTAATACTTACCAACTCCAACCAATGCTCGAACTTTAAAACTAGAAGACTCTTTGTCAACATATCGGTCGAATTGTGTTTTGTGCCAATTTTAAGAATTTGAACATCCCCTTGAATGATCACCTCTCGAACAAAGTGACGAAAAATGTCTATGTGCTTCATTCTCTCATGATGCATTTGATCTTTGATGAGATGTACGTCACTTTGACTATCACAATATACAACAATTGCCCCTTTTTCACTTACCAATTCACTAAACAGGCCCTTTAACCAAATTACTTCTTTTACTGCTTCAATAATTGCCATGTATTTTGCTTCAGTAGTTGACAAAGCCACTATAGCTGGAAGTATAACTTTCCAACTAATGGCACAATTCTCAAAAGTAAATAGGTAACACGTGAGAGACCTTCTTCGATGTAAGTCTCTTGCATAATCAGAACCAACATATCCGACTAAACCCTTTTGAGTTCTTCTGAACTCTAAATACATGTTAGAAGTACCCCGCAAATATCTGAAAATCCACTTAACTGCATGCCTGTGTGACTTACCAGGATTGGCTATGTATCGACTACAATACTAACAACATATGAAATATCAAGAAGAGTGCATACCATTGCATACATCAAACTTCTAACTACACTTGAGTAAGGTACTTTTGACATGTACTTTTCATCTTATTTATTTTGTGGGGAATCTAAATTTGAGTGTTTAAAGTGTGCAGTTAAAGGAGTACTTATCAGTTTTGGATTTTTCATCTCAAATCACTCAAGTATCTTCACAATGTACTTTTTTTGCGATAAAAATAATTTCCCGAAATATCTATCTCTCGAAATTTCCATCTCTAAAATTTTCTTTGCTGCACCTTAATCCTTCATCTCAAACTTAGAGTTAAGCATGGTTTTAAGACGATCAATTTCAAATGGATTCTTAGTCGCAATCAACATATCATCAAGATAAACCAGCAAATATACAAAAGAACCATCATCAAGACATTGTAGGTAAACATAATTGTCATACTTACTTTGAGAAAAACCAATACTCAACATGAATGAGTCAAACTTTTTATAACACTGCCAAGGAGATTGTTTCAAACTGTACAAAGACTTTTGTAAGAGACAAACATGATCTTCTTTACCTTCAAATTTGAAGCCTTCCGGTTGTTGCATTTAGATGTCCCCCTCAAGATCACCATGAAGGAAAGTAGTATTCACATTTAACTGCTCTAATTCAAGATTGTTTGATGCCACAAGAGCAAAATGTGCCCGAATAGATGTATGTTTCACAATGGGAGAGAAAACATCATGAAAATCAATTCACTTCACTAGATTAGGGTATAGGATGCTACGAAAAATAAACAGTCAAGAATATGCAAGTTCAATCCAAAAATTCAATTTAATCATTCATTAATAGATAAACATTCATAACCATACTATTCATATAAAACAAAATAGAAGAGTAAGGTAAAAACAGAAAACATGGGTCATACGGTTGTGTAGTCAGGCCTTGTGATAGGTTTTGTTCGTGTGTGATATGGGACATAGCTGTGTTGTTCAACCATGTGTGAGGACTAAAACAATATGGAAAGAGACACACGGTCGTGTCTTCCAATCGTGCAACTAATTGTTGCCATGTGTGCAAAATGAAAACAAAAGTTACATAAACCACACATGTAACACCCCTAACCCGAATCCGTTGTTGGAAAAGGGTTACGGAGCATTACAAGAGTTTGCAAATCAAACAGACAGAAAATGCAAAAAATTCATATCACATGACATTCATGTCAATAACCAATTAAAATCATACATATTGTCCCTTATACAACCCCTCGAGGCCCAAATTACACATTAGAAACAAACCGGGACTATATCGGAAACTCAGAGAATTTTTCGGAGAACATTAAAAATTTTCAAATGTGCAAGGGACATACGCCTATGTGGCTAGGCGGTGTGTCTCACACGGTCAAGAGACAATCCCAAGTCTTAGGCCGTGTGGGCATTCGAAATAGGGACACACAGCCGTGTTCCAGCCCGTCTTTAAAGTTAAGAGCTCTCTGACTTGGGTCACATGGCCAAGCCACACGCCAGTAAGCTAGGCCATGTGAGCATTCTATTTTGTGCAAATTAAAAGATACAAGGGACACACGGCCGTGTCACCTGGTCGTGTGTCACATACGGCTGAGACACACACTCGTGTCTCTGCCCGTGTGGACGAAAAGAGGTCATTTTACAAGCCATTTTTCTCACCCAATTTGGCGTACTTGTTAGCGTACTTTCACATATTTCATATAAATTCAACATTGATAAACTTATTTTCTCGACATGTCACACTTGAGTTTATTACTCGTCTCAACTTACATAATTTCCTTGTATCAACATATCAAAAATATTCACATATGTACATGTCATGATACATATCATTCTCTTACCATTTCTTCACAAACATATATCATTCATTCATTATATCAATTTATCATGTACCATCATTTCCAAGTATTTCATATATATATTCCGATAACCGTTAGTATCAAACTCATATTGTCTCATAACAGAACATTACCCGTTGAACCATTTAGAATATCATTGGATACACTGGTAGTACACACGAAGTGTACAAAATTGTAATCCATCAATTCATGTACATGTATGCTCATACGAACATGTAAACAGGAAACTCTTCCGAGCCATATAACGGGAAGCTCATGTGAGTTGTATAACGGGAAACTTATACGAGCCAATTATCTGGAAGCTCAAAAGAGCCGTTAATCGGGAAGCTCATGAGAGACAAATATCGGGAAGCTCATGAAAGCCAAATATCAGGATGCTCATAAGAGCTAAATAATGGGAAGCTCGTGAGAGCCAAATATCGGGATGCTCATAAGCGCTAAATAACGGAAAGCTCGTGAGAGCTATGGTATGTCCGCAACACATGCAGGACCACAACCAATCAGGAACCCTTAATGACATGTCATTTGTATCCATCGAATTTCTAAGGTTCAAACCGGACTCAGTAATTGTCGTACGTCTTTAAATTTACGTCGTTTTATAACACAATAAATTACACACTAACACATATTTATATATTGATTTAATCAAAATATAATCACAAATTAACATTCAATTTAATCAAAATTATACAGAATACAGATCATCCAAACTTACCTAGCTAAATTGCAGAAATACCAAAGTTTAGGGGTATTTTGGTAATTTTATTTTCTCAAATTTCCACCGATCTTGATCTAAATTAATAATTTCATTCAATTTATTAATTTAGACAATAAAACAATTCATTTCATGCAATTTTTCCATTTTGACATTTTACAAAATTACCCTAAAGTTTAACTTTTATTCAATTTAGTCCATGAACCCAAAACATGCAAATTAACCATTTTAATACAAATCCAAACTATATAAATATTCATGACATTTAATACAGCCCATTTTTTCAATAATTTCACAACAAATCCTTGTATTTTTACTAATTTAACAAATTAATCCTTAATCGAAAAATTCATCAAAATCACTTAACAAAGTACTTTTAAATAAAAATAATATCTCAAATTCATTATTTAGCATCAAAAATCATATATATTCATCAATGGTAACATCCAAAATCTTTAAGAAAATAAAAAAAATAAAGTAAGATTTAGTTTGACCTAATTGCAACAATCTCAAAAACATAAAAATTACAAGAAACGGGTAAGAATTGAACTCACATGAGGCAAAAATACTAAAAACCAGCTTGAGCTATCCCCCTTGTCTATTTTAAACCGAAAACTAGAGAAGAAAAGCCTAGAATGCTTTTAAATTTCAATTTGTCTTATTTAATTTCGATATAATTATAATTTTGCCATTGTTTCTTTTTTATTTTATTATTATTTTTTATATGCCGCCTCATCCATTAATTTAGGCATATTTATCACTTAAATCCCTCCTTATTTATTAATCAAGCCATTTAGTCACTTTATTATAATTAGCAAGTTTTGCACCTTTTTCAATTTAGTCATTTTTAATTAATTAAGTATCGAAACGTTAAAAATTTTCAACGAAACTCTAATACTACTTTAATGAAACTCCATAAATATTCATAAAAATATTTACAGCTCGGTTTATAGAAACAAGGTCCTGATACCTCATTTTCTAAAACCACTTGAACTAGGGTTTTATCACTCGAACCTTATAATTCATTATAAGGCATAAATTACTAATTCAAATTTTTTTTTAAAACCACATTTGACTCTAAATATTAAATAATAAAATATGCAAGCTTACTCGCAGGATTTGGTGGCCTCGAACCACTGTTTTTGACACCACTAAAAATCGGGCTGTTACAACTCTCCCCTCTTAGGAAATTTCGTCCTTGAAATTTTTCGCATCAAAATTCATATTAAAATTGATATCATGTCAAAATTTAAATGACAACTATGATCTTCTCCTGTCATATCTTTATCATCAGTAACACAATTATCGAGAAATTCGTAGTAATCTTCTGTCGAAACATAATCGAGAAACCCAAATTATCAAACTTTAAGTGATGCTTCTGACATGTTTACATTTGCAACTTTTAACTATTATTTGTTCCTCTTTCATGGAAAACATCAAGTAACATCTTTCATCACAGGTGAAGCAGCCTCATTTATCTAAACGACTTAAACTCATAATGACATTTCCCGGTCACAACTGATGTGATAGATATAATTTTGTATTATGTCTTCTAGAATATGAACCCCTCATACTAACTGTCCATCTATTTACCCGTGAATCCACAAAAGTTATTCTCGCACTTGAAGATAAACTCAAATGCATATAGCTCAACTTAGTTTTCAAATGAATAACCCATTCTGATTAAAACAACTGAGTCGATTTTATCTATCAGATAATAACATTTCAGATTAATCCCTTCTTCTTGTTGTAAAGACAACCCAAACATACAATCTATCATAATTCCCTCAGAATATTAATCAAAGATCCTTAAAAATTGCATTAACTTAAACGAAACATGACATCTCGTTTTAACTTGTTAACTCTAATCAAGATTACCTGAGGAATGAAAACCAATATACAAGTTTGAGCTCAATCTTCCACCATCTACACTTTTGCCGATGTCAACCTTATCACTAGAACTAGAGAGGGATTATATATTATATGGTTATTTCAATTATTAACATCGAAGCTTTGAACTATACCAAGGCTATAACATTAGATAATTTAAAAACTATAATGCTATAATAGGAACGACGTTTCAACCGTATAAATAGAACAATACCTCAACATCAATAGTGCACTCTAAAATAGAAGAGAAAAATCGAAAGTAGTCCTAATAACAACCAGTGCAGTAATACAACTTCTATAATCTAAGATTCATATCACCGAGCTTTCATGATTGAACCAGGATTTATAACAGTAATAAATATAATTACCTCCGGCCAATGAATATCTTTTACAGATAAACCATGTTTGATAGATAAGATTAAACCATAAAAATGACACAAAAACCGAGATAATGAAATCCAAGATGTGAAGCTATACTGAATTTTCGAGAATAAAAACCATATTGAGTGATAAAGAGATTGATGATATCTCAGAGAAAGTCCAAAAGAGTAATACCGCTCATACGCACTAGAAACAGTTGTGATAGAGACAATGTAAATTGTATATATGTAATTCAGAGCATCAACCAGTAGAAATAGAAAATAACATCATATGAGTTTTATCATCAAGTCTTCTATCAAACATAATAGATTAGAAAACCAAAGAAAGATATATTAATGTCGATCATGAATCAGCTAGACTTATAATAATTCCATCTAATATTATGATTAGCCAACCTTTCTATATAATATCTATCACATTTGAAAATGGACAGTTACATATATCTCCAAGAATAACAGAACATATAGAATACCTAGAGGAGATCGCTGTAAAATACTCAACTATAACAGCTGCATTAAGATATCTTTGCAATTTCAACACTGTCCCACTAACTACTACAGTCATCAATGATCTCACATTATCCCAATGACTAAAGAAATCAATTCAGAAGAAATTTCGATTAACTCGTTCTTTAAATACCATACCTGGATAAGTCGATTACTCGTGAATAACTTCTTTCTTAATAGCGGCATTGCGTATCCCGAGTAATCTTCAGAATAATCCAATATCTCTTCTAGAATTGTCTTTACTTGCAAACCCATTCTCAGTTCTGACCGCATTATTATTTATTCAGCTATTGAACTCTTCAATTTCACACTTGTGAGCTTATTCAATCTAATTGTGAATTTCATTGTATAAGATTGTACAGGTGAGGGGGTGAAGGTCGTAAAGCCTCAAAATTTGACTTTCATATATACACATGTATAACATAACATTTATCATCAACATAATCGTTACAAACATTTATTCATACCTTTATGAGTTTTGTCTCATCGTAAGCAACATTTTTACAGATACTTGAGTATCGCTTTCAACATTATCAGAATTAGCTCAGTTGGAAAGCATCTTTGTCTATAAGTAAAACAAATCTCATCAGAGCCGGGTGATATCACACTATCACAGGTTATATAATGACATGTATTTCTAAACTTCACATATGCCACGTTCAGTCTGAGAACCGACTAAACCGTAGCTATGATACCAATAAATGTAACACCCCTATCCTGAATCTGTTGCTGAAATAGGGTTACGGAGCATTACCGAAGTTTGTAAATCAAACAGACAGAAAATGCAAACATTTCATATCATATGGCATTCATTTCAAAAACAAATTAAAATCATACATATTGTCCCTTATACGAGCCCTCGAGGCCCAAATTACGCATTAGAAACAAATCGGGACTATATCAGAAAGACAGAGAATTTTTCAAAGAACATAAAAATTTTTCAAAGGTGCAGGGGACACACACCCATGTGGCTAGGCTGCCTGCCTCACACGGTCAAGAGACACGCCCTACCTCAGGTCGTGTGGGCATTCAAAATATGGACACACAGTCGTGTCCTAGCCTATGTTCAAAGTTATGAGCTCTTTGACTTGGGTCACACGGCCAAGCCACACGCCTGTGTGCTAGGCCGTGTGAGCATTCTGTTTTGTGCAAATTAAAAGATATAAGGTACACACGACCGTGTCACTGGGCTATGTGTCACACACGGTTGAGACACACGCCCGTGTCTCTGCTCGTGTGGACGAAAATAGGCCATTTTACAAGCCATTTTTCTCACCCAATTTGGCGTCAACCTACAATCATCATTATGCATATCTACAAACCATAATTAGGCATCCAAAAACAAGTCAAAATCAAGCTTTAAACATATAATAGCGTCACTTACAATCAATATTCCTTTAGGCGCCTTAAATGACAGATTATAATAGGTTTATTCACGTATTCAATGTATTCATATGTATAAACTAACTTATATGTATATTTGTACCCAAGGTTTACCAAGGTAATTTGCATTATTTCTAACCAAGTCACTTGCCTACCAAAACTTACCATTTGATGCCAAAATGTATTTCAAATACTAACATATTTAGTTATTTATACCTTACATATCAAGGTACCGATTCATGATCAATTCGTTGCATCTCAAAACACATGTATATAAATGCACTTTTAGCTAACATTTTACCCTTCACCATACAACCATAAACCAAACCACACATCAAACATATAAGGCAAATATGCACTAAATCAAAATATGCCAAAACATAGGCCAAATAAGTGGCTAATATTAACAAAACTCATATAGGCCAACATTAACCAGAATACCTATACATGCCATTATAACCAAAATCAAAACATCCAAATGTACCGATAGAACGAATGGATAGTGTAGTGCAACTCCGAAAAAATTCCAACCCAATCGAGCTTCCGATAATTTGAAAAGTAATTAAAAACAAATACGTAAGCAATGAATGCTTTGTAAGCTTGTATAAACTTTAATCATATCAATTCATTTCATATATGAAATTTATACATATCATGAATAATCCAACATTACTACCGCAATACTCATGAAGCTATATTCATCAACTCACAAGGTGAATAAATCCACAACATCACTTATACATATTATCCCTAACTTAGTAGGATTTTAAACAACTTTAAACTCTTTCAAATTTCTTTATCTTCGTTTGCATTTCTTTACTTTCCATACTCATTCCATGTACATAACACTCAAGTCATAAGCATATCATTCATCCATAGTTACAAGCTAGTGCATTTAAACATAGCCTTTCTCAAATTAATCCCATGATAAGTCATTTCATAAAAAATTGCACAATTTTAATCCTTACCAGTCTTTCATGAGCATTAGCATATTTTCTTTTGAGTACTTACCATTTCAATGCATCATATAAATAAACATATTATCATTCAACCAATGGCTTAGCACTTGTCTAAGCATCAAACAACAACAATTATTAGCGTACTTGCACATATTTCATATAAATTCAACATTGATAAACTTATTTTCCCGACATCTCACACTTGAGTTTATTACTCGTCTCAACTTACATAATTTCCTTGTATCAACATATAAAAAATATTCACATATGTACAATTCATGATACATATCATTCTCTTACCATTTCTTCACAAACATATATCATTCATTCATTATATCAATTTATCATGTACCATCATTTCCACGTATTTCGTATTTATATTCTGGTAACCATTTGTATCAAACTCATATTGTCTCATAACAGAACATTACCCGTTGAACCATTTAGAATATCATTGGATACATGGGTAGTACATACGAAGTGTACAAAATTGTAATCCGTCAATTCATGTACATGTATGCTCATACGAGAATGTAAACAGGAAGCTCTTCCGAGCCATATAACGGGAAGCTCATGTGAGTTGTATAACGGGAAGCTTATATGAGCCAATTATCTAGAAGCTCAAAAGAGCCGTTAATCGGGAAGCTCATGAGAGCCAAATATCGGGAAGCTCATGAAAGCCAAATATCGGAATGCTCATAAGAGCTAAATAATGGAAAGCTCGTGAGAGCCAAATATCGGGATGCTCATAAGAGCTAAATAACGGGAAGCTCGTGAGAGCTAAATATCAAGAAGCTCGTGAGAGCTATAGTGTGTTCGCAACACATGCAAGACCACAACCAATCGGGAACCCTTAATTACATGTCATTTGTATCCATCAAATTTCTAAGGTTTAAATGGGACATAATAATTGTGGCACGTCTTTGAATTTACGTCGTTTTATAACACAATAAATTGCATACTAACACATATTTATATACTGATTTAATCACAATATAATCACATATTAACATTCAATTTAATCAAAATTATACAGAATACAGATCATACGAACTTACTTGGCTAAATTGCAGAAATACCAAAGTTCAGGGGCATTTTGGTAATTTCTATTTTCCTCGATTTTCCACCCGATCTTGATCTAAATTACTAATTTCATTCAATTTATTAATTTAGAAAATAAAACAATTCATTTCATGCAATTTTTTCATTTTTGACATTTTTACAAAATTACCCCTAAAGTTTAACTTTTATTCAATTTAGTCCATGAACCAAAAACATGCAAATTAACCATTTTTAATACAAATCCAAGCTAGCCAAATATTTATGGCATTTAATACAGCCCATTTTTGCAATAATTTCACAACAAATCCTTGTATTTTTACTAATTTAATAAATTAATCCTTAATCAAAAATTTATCAAAATCCCTTAACAAAATACCTTTAAATAACAAATAATATCCCAAATTCATCATTTAACATAAAAAAGCATATAGATTCATCAATGGCAACGTCCAAAATCTTTAACAAAATAAAAAACTAAAGTAAGATTTAGTTGGACCTAATTGCAACAATCTCAAAAACATAAAAATTATAAGAAACGGGTAAGAATTGAACTCACATGAGAAAAAAATATTAAAAATCAGCTTGAGCTCTCCCCCTTGCCTGTTTTAAACCGAAAACTGGAGAAGAAAAGCCTAGAATGCTTTTAAATTTCAATTTGTCTTATTTAATTTTGATATAATTACAATTTGCCATTGTTTCTTTTTATTTTTATTTTTTTTATTCATATGCCGCCTCATCCATTAATTTAGGCATATTTATCACTTAAATCCCTCCTTATTTATTAATCAAACCATTTAGTCACTTTATTATTATAATTAGCAAGTTTTGCACCTTTTTCAATTTAGTCATTTTAATTAATTAACTATCGAAACGTTAAAAATTTTCAAAAAAACTTTACTACTACTTTAATGACACTGCGTGAATATTTATAAAAATATTTACGGCTCGGTTTATAGAAACAAGGTCTTGATACCTGATTTTCTAAAACCACTTGAACTAGGATTTTATCACTTGAACTTAATAATTCATTATAAGACATAAATTACTAATTCAAAAAAAATTTAAAACCATATTTGACTCGTAAATATTAAATAATAAAATTTACGAGCTTACTCCCCAGATTTGGTGGCCTTAAACCACTATTTTCGACACCACTGAAAATTAGGCTGTTACAACACAGTCGTGCCAAGAACTCGTGTATGGCACATGGCTGTATGTCAGGCCATGTCTCAGCCTGTGTGACCTGAAATGTATCTTCAATATCAAGTCAAATATTTCATGCTTACTTAAGCTACAATATGCCATTTACCAATCATTCAACCTATTCAAATTACACCAAAAACATAACAAAACATGCCTTTTGCATAGTTCTAACCAATATGCCATAGGGCATCATCACAAACAATAATCTCAACTAACATCCAAAGTTAATTCCTAATCAATTCAAGCTTTCCTAACAATGTTATACAGAGTTTCAAATGACACCAAATAAACATTTTCAAAATCTACTGAAAGATAGTTGGATAATGTGATCTTTAATTTGATCTGATTGCCTAGTTCCACAAAACGATATCTACAAGAAAACAAGAAACAACACGAGTACGCTTTAAGAAGCTTAGTAAGTTCACAGGTTGAAATGATATAACTTACCAAATTTATAGCTTAATAATTAACAAACTCTTTAACTAATATTAACTCTGTCAACCACAAGCATTCAACAGGTGAAGGTCATATACATGAGTCATTTGATCATCTCATTTGTACAATATCAAAATTATCAAGTCACGATATAATATCGAAAATCTTGAAAACATATACAAGTCATTAACAAGGCATCATAACCAAATATCAATTACATATCATCACCATGTCATTTAACCATTGAAAATTTGTCCGATGAATGATATAAATAGATACAGATACACAGTTATCCACCTAAGACACGCCAAAATGCTCAACCAATCCAATCCAACCGAGAACACGTTTGGGCACCAAGTGCCTAGCCTGAAGGCTAACATCCCTCCAGAAACATGCATGGGCACCAAGTGCTAAGCCCAAAGGCTTTACATCCACCCCTAGAAACACGACAAAATCACTGTAAATATAACTCGGCAATCCGCAAAAAATGTTGGAGTTCAGTATATTTAATGTATAATAGCAAGTCAAGAATCATCCTCTCATCATAAGTCAATCTAGTACAGTGCGCAAAATAACTTATTGGCATGTCAATTGTATCCTATCCTATGTTCATCAAGGTTCGATACATGTCTCAGGATAACAATTTACATTTCAATCCACTTCTCACCTTATACTAATTATAACATTTAACACTCAAAATATATATCAAATTCAATAAAACATAATTAACATACACAAAACAATACTGTATGAACTTACTAGGGCTAAACTGCAAATATAGTAATATCAGGAACTAGTCGACAATTTTCTCTTTTCTACGATTTTCTCTGGTTCTTGATCTATACAACGATTTAATTCAATTATTAGTCCCAAATACTTTATAATAATTCATCTAATGCATATGATTTCTTTATTGATATTTTCATAATTGCTCTAAACATTTACATTTTATTCAATTTAGTCCTTAAAATCGAAACAAACTTATTTTTACAATTAATCCATAAACCCGTATTGTCGAATTCCTAATCATTCATAATCAGCCCTCTAATGCTAAAATTTTACAAGAAAACCATGCCAATTTAACATATTTTTAGTTTAGTCCTTAAACTTAAAAACTATATAAAATCACTTTGCAAAATATCATAATTCATCATCAAACTTCAAATGAAACCATTAACAACTAAAAAGCTTCAAAAACATCAATGACAAGTTTTCAAAACTTTGACAGAATCACAAATTAGTCCTTGGGCTAGATAAATTAAGTTACAATGATCTCAAAAACATAAAATTCATGAAAAACCGACTAATGAAACATTTACATGCAAGGAAAAAACTAACCGAATTCTTCAAGCTTTTCCTTCCATGGTTTCAGTCACAAAATGAAAAGAAGAAGATGGTGTTTTGTTTGTTTTTATTTTATTATTTTTAATTACTTTAACCTTAAATTTTAATTAACATTTTAATTATAAAACTTAATTAATAAGCACATAACCAACCATTAACATGCATAATGGTATAATTACCACATAAATCCCCTACTTTAATTATTTAAGCCATTTAGTTAAGAAAAATCAATCGCAAGTAATTTTTGTAACTTTTATTATTTAGCCATTTTTCTTTAATTAGCTATCAAATCACTAAAATTTTCAGGCCAAACTTCAATATACTTATCTAGTAACTCCGTAAATATTTAATAAAAATATTTACGGGCTTGGTTTACAAAAACGAAATCCTGATACCTCATTTTCTAAAATCATTTGACTTTAGGGATAACCCACTTGTACTTAACTATTCGTTCAAATAGAAAAAATTATCAGTTTAAAATTTAATATGACACAAATAACCTCATTAATATTAATTGTTTAATATTTACTGATCACCATCAGATTCGTGGTCTCGAAACCACTATTTTTGACACCACTAAAAGATGAGTTGTTATAAGAAATCTCCACTAGTTATGTTAAGTGGGAAGCTTTGATACCAATTGCCAACCTCAAAGTAGTTTCCAATTAACAAGCTAAACATTAAAAGAAGTGACTGCAGAAGTTAACACTTCTCCAAGCAATACCAAAACACATAGTAAATAGGGGACAACAAAGTTTATTTACGTAGTTCAGTTTTCCTACATCTACGAAGCCTAGCCTAGTGAGAAAATTCCACTATCTTCAAACAATTACAACTAATGATCCTAATCTATCAGATCCAGTGATAATTCTTCACTCTTGCACCTTTGAAGACTAAACCTCTCACCACTAAGTTTTCCTCTTGAGAACTTAATTTGTAAAATCCCAACACAGGTTGTAAAATCTCAAATACACTTTAAAAAATAATGTTCCTCACTTGAATAGATAAGTGCTCTCAATAATCAGTACATTAATCTATACAAACCTCTCAATTAGATAAAGTTTTTAAGACTTGCTAACATAATAAAGATCAATCATAATCCCTTTAATAGCTAAATTAGTTGAATATAATATAATAATAACAATCAATGTAAACATGGACTATTGGAAGATATGTCTTCAATGTTTTGATCTGTTCCAACTTCTTTAATATAAGAGATTTGATATACCTAATTCGATCCAATTTGATTCTCTAAATAAATTTCGCAAGTGATATGATTTTCATTGATAGGTTAAATATAATCCATGATCTTAACTTAGGCCAAATATATGGTTCAATAAATTGCCAATCTCTTAAATATGAAACACATGTTAATTCATCCATATTTTCAATAAACACTTCTTCACCAAGGAAAAATTAGAAGCCTAAAAATAGTAATAAATATACAAAGAAAATCATAAATATAATGAAGAGAAATTTATATGCAACATCGTAAATCTATGTATTACAAATCTATATATATATAATAAAAATTATTAAGCGTGATTTATTATAAGAAAAATCATTTAAAATATTTTTACACTCTTAAAAGAAAATTAAATATTTAAATCAATTAAAATCCTCATATTAAATAAAAGTAATCATATATATACTTATCTCAAGTGTTTTCTCGTTGTTGTCATGGATCAACTAGACACCAACTCAATTATGAAATTATTAAAATACTCTTTCATATACAAATTAAGTTATATTTTAATGAAGGTGTTTTGTCTTATTTTATATAATAAATCAATAAAACTTATCATAATGAGATTTGAATCTAAAACACCATACATGATAAATAATTAATTTCTTACATAATTTTTCATCCACATTGTTATTTTATTATATAAATCTAGTATTAATTAAATGTTTGACACCCTTTTGGCACTTGAAAGATTAGGGCTCAAACCTCTTCTTGTCATCCTTCTCCTACAATTAGTAATATGTACCGAAAATAAGCATTTGGAAATTATTTTCAAATATATTTGTTGAGTACTATTTTTCTCTATCTTCTTTAGATGGTAAGGTTGTATATTCATATGATATGGTTATTGTTTATTGATGTGATATCCTAGGTAGGTTCCATGCATGTCAACATGTACTCTACTCTAGACTTAACACGTGTTTATACGATGTGGGTTCACCTATATAGTGACGTACGGACCCACATCACACTGTCCCATGTGTGATATTGTGGGAGGTGTAAGCTCCCCTCCTACGAACACTCAGTGCCATGTGATCTCAATACGCGAATTGTGTGGAATCCGACCCGTAAAGGCATGTTCTGGGCAACTCGACCTCTTCCTCTAGTCCTAGCCATGGTATGCTAACAAAAGCTACAAAGAAAAATTGAAAGAACGATGGAAATTTTAAGAAGATTACCTCTGAAATTGCTCTCTTCAACAATCGATTTTCTTCAAAGTCTCATATTCAAACAATGTGATGTTTAGGGCTCTGGTAACCTTCTTTTAAAAGGGTTTTTCTTCGCACTTTAACGATTCATATGACCAAGAAGGAAGGTATAATTAGCTGCACGAAGGGTACTCTTTCTTCACACGTGACAAAGTGTACGTTGCAAATTAAAATATAAAACATACTCAATAAGTTTTTCCTTATGTTATTTCTTGCTTCATAGAACCAAGATTCAAGAAGAGTCACTTTATAACTATTCTTCGACCCAGGCGGGGGACAAATTGTTATGATACTTACTATTATCGACCTATAACCGGAATGGGTCCAAATTAGATTCTACATGGTTTGCATATCGAGCTCATGTATCAAGCTCGCATAGCACTAAGTGCTCGTAAGAGGGGAACTTACACCCTCCCACGAGACCACACGTAAGATCGCACATGTGACTGTGCGATGTGGATTCGCACGTCACTACATAGGCGAACCCATATCGTATAAACACATGTTAAGTCTAAAGTGGAGCACGTGTTGGCATGTATGGAACCTACCTAGGATATCACATTAATAAGCAACAACTATATCATATAAATATACAACCTTACCATCTAAAGAAGATAGAAAAAAACACTCTAACAATATTAATGGTAAACATTTGAAATTAAGTTATTTTTAGGTTAAAATTATTTCCAAGTAAAAGTAAAAGTATATATTAAATTTTGAAATAAATAAAATTAACTGTTTTCAAATTAAATTCTTTCATTTAAAAGAAATTGATTCCAAAATTAAATGAAAAATAATTTATTATGGTTTTAATTTAGTATTTTAATATTCTAGAATGTTTAGATGTCAATAATCATTTCTTTCGCTCAAGGTTTTTTATTATGCATGAAAACTTTACTTTAAATAATACATAAATATGATATAAATAATAATGAGTTGTAATTATAATTGATTTTTAAAAAAAGAAAGAATGGTATAAAATTTAATAATTGACATGACACATGATGAATTTTAAAGCCACCTACATGTTAAAAAATTAGACTCGCATGTAAGGTTGTTTCAATTTTATTTTGTTGCCAATTGGGTTTTAATATAAGATAAGATATAGGAAGATATTAGCTAGTGGAGGTAGGTGAGGTGAGTGAGCTGGGATTAAAGCAAAACAGTGTGAATATGAATAAAAAAAATAAACATGGACCATTTGTCCATTTAGTGGATGCTCACTTGGCATCGATTGTTCATTGCCCGTTAATTAGTTTCCAGAATGTACTTCCACCATCAAAGAAAAGGGCAGCTTCACTTCCCATTCAGTCCCATGTAATTTTTTACTGAAATATAGGATTAATTTGGAGGGATTAATTATATATTATCTTAATTTATTATAGTAATTTCTCGTTTGATTATTAGTGTAATAATATAAAAAAAAAATATTTATTATAATTAGACGCAAAATAAAAAATAATTAATTTAAATTTAAATTTAAAAATAAATAAATAAATAAAAATTCTTGTAAAAAGTAAGATCGGTTTAAAATTAATAAATTAATTTACATAATTAAACATTTATTTATTTTGCATTTTACATCAATCCTTTTTCAATCACTTTCATAATAATATGAACTTCAATAAAAAAGGTTTGTTTAATATTTACCCCAAAAGAGAAGATTGTTTATTAATTGTATTTACATAATGCAAGATTCTGGACATACACCTGGACAACGACTCCAACATTCACTTTTTTAATCTTAATTAAAGATTCTGAATAGAGAATAGATAAGGACGAGTCCACTGATCAAGTATATGTATCTATTCATTAATTATTTGTTAAACAATACGTAATTAATTCAAGACATGCTTCATTTTTAATTCGAAGACCATTATCAAATTCAAATAGAATAATATCTATCCATGTTGGTCTGACTCATTACAAGTTTTTTATTTTATTTATTCTTATTTGGTTTAAGTCTTTTACTATTTCAAAAAAAATCAATCAAAGTTTTTCTACACAATATATTTTCAATTAAAATTGCATTAATTAAAATTTTTTATTAACAATTTTTGTCAATGTCGAAACCATTTTTTTTGATAAAAGGAGTCGTCGACTTGGATTTTGAAAATGAAAACGAATACGGGAGTCGCCACCAATCCTTTTTGATGAGGTGTGACCAGGTCACCTCGAAAAAATAGTTATTTTAATAAATGATTTGATTTATTAAAATAATAATTTTGGTCCACGAAATTCAGGAAGACGGGTTCGGGAGTCGGTTACGTACGAGGAAGGATTAGCACCCTCGTAACACCCAAAATTGGTACCTAGCTGACTAATTAATGTCTTTATGTCGAAAATTGAGAACTTTGAAGAGATTGAAAATACAATCTTTTGTTAAAATATCGCTTAATTGAAAAAATTTAGAAATGGGCGTATTTCACGTTAATCGAGAAAAAAATTATATCCCGTAAGTTAAGACACAATATCTTAAATCCCCAAAACGAGAATAAACACCAAATTTTTTATTGTTTTAAAAGATATTTGATTATCTCGATTTTAGAAAAATAATTATATTCCGTAAGTTAAAACACAATCTTTTCTTAATTCACGAGATTATTAAAAAATTTGCTTTAAAACATTCATTTATTTGAATTTGTCGAGAAAATCAAACCCAGTAAGTTAGGGTACGACCTTTCGAATCTCAAAATACGAAGTTTTACTTATTTTAAAGTCATAATTTATGCATGGAATAAAATTAATGTGACATGAATTGGTAGAAATAAAGCACGGTGTTAATATGCATAACGGAATAATAATGAATGTGTTTATATGAATGACAATATAAAAATAAAATAAAGTAAACGAGCTAAAATAATAAACAAAACAAATAATAAGAGTAACAAACTAAAATTTAAAGTTAAAGACTTAATGTTATAAAAGTAAATAAATAAATATTGTATGGAACAATCTAAGAATAACATTAATAATAATAATAATAATAATAATAATAATAATAATAATAATAATAATAATCTAAGGTTTAAAGATTATATGAAAGAATATAAATAAATAAAATGACATAATAAAATTAATATATTTAATATATTTAGAAAAATAAATAAATAAAAACAATAATACAAAACTAATTAATATAATAATATAATAATAAGTAAATAAATAAAAGGAAAATGATAATACTAATGATAACAATAAATAAATAATTAATTAATTTAATAATAACATAGCAAAAATAACACAAAGGATTAAATTGAACTTTTAAACAAAATTCGGGGGCAAATTAGAAATAAGTAAAAAGGGGAGGACTAATCTGAACACACGAATAACAAGGAGGGACTAAAGGGAAATTTTCCCTTCTCCTCCAAAACGGCGTCGTTCAGGTATGGACTAAAATGAAACAGAGATAAAATTATGCGGCGAAATTAAAAGAAAAAGGACTAAATTGTAACATGTTGCAAAAGCAGAAGGACAGTGCGCGAAAATAACCCATGTGCTAGAAAACACGCGGATCCTAGCCTTGCGGTCGGGTCGGACGCGGGTCGTGTCAAAACAATGCCGTTTAGGGCGCCTAAGGCCAGCCTCAAAACGGCGTCGTTTTAGAGGCCTATATAAGTTTTTTTTTAACAAAAAAATCATTTATCCCTTGTTCTAAAAAAAACTCTCAACTTCCCTTAAGTCCGGCCTTGGCTCCGGCCATCGGCCAGCACGCCGGTCACCGGCGACGGCAACGCCATCCGCGGTGACCGAAAAAAAATAAAAGTACCCTTTTCGAAGCCCGTCACACATGGAGCAAGGATCCTAGGCCAAAACTCTCGAAAACTCGGCCAAACCCGGTGGAACAATGAAGAAACGTTTCGTTTCTTCTTCTTTCCAGCGTGGCCTTCGACGGCTAGTAGATCAGCCGACTTAGGTGAGTCTTTTCCTTCCCTTTTTTACTTTATTTTCGTAGATAATAAATAAAAAATAAATACAACAAAACTTAGACGTAAAAATAAGCGAAAATCAAGCGAATATCACCTTAAAAATAAAAGTTCAGATTTTTTGTGTATTCAATGTTTTCGAAAAAGAAGAACCCTCCTTTTACAATACATTTAGATTCGACCTTTATAGCTGATTTCTACATATTATTTTTACTATTTTCCTATTGTTTGATGCGTGTTTGCTTCAACTTTTTTCTCTTTGTTTGCAAGTGGCGTGAAGGTCAACGGCGAAAATTTCGGCTTTTTGCCATTTTGGTGCAAGGGAGGCAGAGGGGTGTCAGACGGCACTAGAGGCTCACATGGGATTAGGGTTTCAGTTTTTACTGAAACTGGGGTTTTTATTTTTTGGGTATGGTAATTATAAAATTGGGTTTAGGTTTAGTTGGGCTAGTAGTTTTTTTTTTGGGGGGGGCTGTTTAATTATTTTGAAAATTGAGTTATTTTTTGGTTCGAGCCAGGGCAAAAATGGCCTATTACAGTCAATATGTTGATATCACCCTTAATGATCGTATCCAATATTGTAAAATTTATATTGTAAATATTACTTAAATATATATTATTGTTTTTAACCATGTTAAAGATTACTTTATAACCTATCTCTCAATTGAGAAGGGGACTATTGTTATACCATTGTCTTAATTGGTACACGTGGCAACACGAAAATTAATCGGAGAGACACGCAGATAACTCTCCGCTTTATACTGTTTAGATGGTTACTCAGTGACCAACCACCCGTGTGCTTCGTACCATCCACGAGAGGGACCATCCATCCTGGACCCTCCGTTAGGTCACCTTAAGAGGAGACCACCCAAGAACCATGGCCTACGTATAAATACTCCCAAAACACAGCATAAAGAGGACTCTCTCCGTCCTTCTCTACAAATCCTAATAGCCCTAGCTTTCCATTCTCCTCTCTATTCTTTGACTTTTTCTACCCTCGATCATGACGTGAGTGAACCAACTTTCCTTAGCACCACCTCTTCTCCTCTTTTTCCACCCTTATTGATACTATGTATCAAAAATATATAAGTTTAATTTTAATGATATTAGACTAAATTTAAATAAACAAAATTTCAATTTTATTTTTAAATTATAAATATTATAATAATATTATAATTGTAGATTGCATGAAATTCTATTTTTATTTATCATTTCTAACTTAAATTCAATTATTAATTAGTGAAGGTAGATTGTTAATTATTGTGACCATTAAATTATATAATAAAAAAGCGAAGGTATTTATATAACAATTTTTCCTTTCGCAAATGCTTATTTCTTTTATTATTATATGTCAAATTTTTATGGTGTGAACACATTTGAAATTTAAAATCTTGTAATATAATATAATATAATATAATATAATATAATATATATGATGTTAAAATTATTAAAATAAAATTGATTCGTGCTTTGCATGAGTTTAAAATAGCTAAGTAGTTCTGTATAATTTATATAAAACATGAGTTTGAAAAAATTTAAATAGACAATAATATCTTTTATTGTTCATTATATTACTAAATTAGCATTAATTTAAAAAAATTAACAATAGAATTTTTATTCATTTGAACTATACAATGGAGTATTTTAGTTAATTAATTAATTATTAGATATCATTTTGAATTAATTATTATTTCATTTGTGTTAAAATTATATATTATTAAGATTTACCATTATAAATTGAGTATTATTAGATATTATTTTAGATTAGTTATCGTTTAATTAGTGTTACAATTATGTAAAAATTAAAATTAAAATTTACTATTATAAATAGCATTCAACAATATCATATCAATAATATCTTTTATTTTTATTTTTATAATAGAGTTTTTATTAGCTTGAACTACACAATTGATTATATTAATTAATTAATAGATATTATTTTAAATTTTTTCTTTTAATTAGTGTTACAATTATATATCAATTAAAATTAAGATTTACTATTATAAATAACCTCCAACATTTAATCATTTTCAAACAATAACATCTAAAAATATTTGCATTATTTATGCAACTCCATAAGTATAACACAAAGTTTAAAGGTTGAATATAAAACATTTCATGGCAATACCAAAATCTGTTTTATATCCATATAAATGCAAGCTTATAATGATAACATTTATTTGTAATTTTGATTTTATACTTTGCACCATACACTTAACATGCATTGTGATTTCATGGAATCAAATTATTATTAGCTATTTCCATAGCAGCCCCATCTCCTCCCCTTAACAAATTTATTAGCTTTTTGTATATAAAAGTATTTAAAAATAATTGAGTATTAAAATAATGATTAAAATTTGGATTCATTTTAAATTTATCTGAATATTATTTTATTTTTATTATTTTTAAGAACTTGAATTTTTATATTTTTATTTTATTTATTTCATATTATTTTTATAATACAATTAGATGATTTAATCTTAATTATTTCAGTTATGAAAATAAAACATTATAAAATTGAAAATATATTATCATAAACTCAACCCAATTAAACAAGTTAATTTTGAAAAGAATTTATAAAGTTTAAATCGATTATATTTAAAATTTAAAAATAAAAGAAATTTCTATATCAAAATTCAGATTACTACTCGGCTATTGCATCAACAAATCTTCAACATTGCCATAAAACCATGAAGACAAGTAAAATAGATCCATTTCATTCTTTTAACATAATATTCATCTTATATAAGCAAGATTTTGTTACAGGAAAGCTCAAGATTATTCAGTGTTGATACATAAGAACAAAATGATCATTCAATATAATCCAATAACAAATTAAAAACAAAATAATTACAAATCAGTAATATCTTC